>NC_084626.1:1676355-1713855 GCF_033978795.1 Nerophis ophidion | reverse complement strand
ATGCTTTTCTTTTTTTTTTTCTTTATTTGCAATATTTGTGTCACAGTGTTGTTGACGAACCCCAAGATGCAGAGATGGCGGCAGGTATGATGCGAGAAAACATGATTTAATGTCCAAAAGTAAAAATAAAGAAAAGACACAAACCAGGAACTAGGAACAGCTAAACTGGAAAACGGGAAACAGGATCCAGCAAACAGGAACTAGGAACAAAAAGACAGAAAGCAGTCCACAGCATACAGGAACGACAAGTCATAATGACAATAAACCAGCTGTGACTGGAGGACAAAGCAGGTTTAAATAGGAGCGGGCTGATTGACACCAGGTGTGGCCAGATGCCAATCAACCGCAGCTGAGGGGAAAGAGCACTCAGGGAGAAAACCAGGAAAAGACCAAAATAAAAGCGCTGACAGGAAACAAAGACATACACAGAGGATAAACTAAAACAAAACCAAACTGTTTTAGTGCCAGGTAGTGAGTGTAATGAAGTGAAGTGAATTATATTTATATAGCGCTTTTTCTCTAGTGACTCAAAACGCTTTTACATAGTGAAACCTAATATCTAGGTTACATTTAAACCAGTGTGGATGGTTAAAATATATTTTAAAAAATCACATCTTCATTATGGGGTGTTTTGTGTGGAATTTTGAGGATAAATTGAATTTAGTACATTTTAGAATAAGGCTGTAAAATGTGGAAAAAGTGAAGCCCTGTGAGTGCTTTCTGGATGCAATGTATATCATTTGGTGAAACCATTGAAATTAAGTAATTTAAAAAAACAATACATCCTCTCAGATGAATTATCTGAGCAATATGAAATATGATCAATCTTACTGTAATTTAAAGTAATAAATGTTTAATAACATCAGGGGGTCACCAACCCTTTTGAAACCAAGAGCTACTTCTTGGGTACTGATTAATGCGAAGGGCTACCAGTTTGATACACACTTAAATAAATTGCCAGAAATAGCCAATTTGCTCAATTTACCTTTAATAAATAAATCTATACATATAAAAAAAAATGGGTATTTCTGTCTGTCATTCCGTCGTACATTTTTTTTTCCTGTTACGGAAGGTTTTTTGTAGAGAATAAATGATGAAAAAAACACTTAAATGAACGGTTTAAAAGAGGAGAGAACACGAAAAAAAAGAAAATTTAATTTTGAAACATAGTTTATCTTCAATTTCGACTCTTTAAAATTCAAAATTCAACCGGGAAAAAATGAAGAGAAAAAATAGCTAATTCGAAACTTTTTGAAAAATTAAAAAAAATTATTTATGGAACATCATTAGTATTTTTTCATGATTTAGATTCATTTTTGAATTTTGATTACATGTTTTAAATAGGTTAAAATCCATTCTGCACTTTGTTAGAATATATAACAAATTGGACCAAGCTATATTTCTAACAAAGACAAATCATTATTTCTTCTAGATTTTCCAGAACAAAAATTTTAAAAGAAATTCAAAAGATTTTGAAATAAGATATAAATTTGACTTTACAGATTTTTTAGATTAGCCTGATAATTTTTTTTTTATTTTAATCCCAAATTTGAAGAAATATTTCACAAATATTCTTTGTCGAAAAAACAGAAGCTAAAATGAAGAATTCTATTAAAATGTATTTATTATTCTTTACATCAAAAAAAGAAATACTTCAACATTGATTTAAATTGTCAGGAAAGAAGAGGAAAACATTTAAATGTGTTTAAAAATCCTAAAATCATTTTTAAGGTTGTATATTTTCTCTAAAATTGTCTTTCTGAAAGTTATAAGAAGCAAATTTAAAAAATAAATGAATGTATTTAAACAAGTGAAGACCAAGTCTTTAAAATATTTTCTTGGATTTTCAAATTATATTTGAGTTTTGTCTCTCTTAGAAATAAAAATGTCCAGCAAAGCGAGAACAGCTTGCTAGTAAATAAATACAATTTTAAAAATAGTATATATGTATGTATATATGTACATGTATATATGTATGTATATATATATGTATATATATATGTATATGTATGTATATATATATGTATATGTATGTATATGTATATATATATATATGTATATATATATGTATATGTATATATATGTATATGTATGTATATGTATATATATATATATATGTATATATATATGTATATGTATGTATATATATATGTATATGTATGTATATGTATATGTATGTATATATATATGTATATGTATGTATATGTATATGTATGTATATATATATGTATATGTATGTATATGTATATATATATATATATATATATGTATATATGTGTGTGTATATATATATGTGTGTATATATATATGTGTGTATATATATATGTGTGTGTGTGTGTGTGTGTGTGTATATATATATGTATATATATATGTATGTATGTATGTATATATATTATGTATAAAATCTCATGTTTTTGTTTCCCATTTTCAATATAATTTAACTAAACTAAATAAAAACAGACTTCAAATAAACCAATTGTTTTTTGGGGTTTTAAAATAAAATGTTTATAAGCCAATATTTTTTGTTGTATTTTTTATGAAATTTAGATAAACCAATCATTAAAAAAAAAAAAAAAAATCATAATTCAAATAAACTAATCGCTCTTTGTTTTTCAGTAGTCTTTTTTTTTTCTCCTCATTTTGAAATTTAATTTAAATAAACCAATTGTTTTTGTTTGTTCTTTTCAGTTCCCATCGATGAAAAGCAAACCCAATGACCAAAACCTACCCTGACCAACATCATTAAAGGGAGTGTCCTTCACTGTACTCACAAGTGTTTGCTCCTGTTTATCTTTGCAGAGCGGATGGGCAAAGTGGCCCCATCAGTTTTTAGCGGCGTGCGGACCGGGACCGAGACCTCCCTGGACAAGCCACCCGCCAAAGCTCCTGGAGCGAGCGTGTTCAACAAGTAGTCCCTCGCCGCACCTTTCATCATTACTCCGAGAAACAACTGTTATTTTTATCAAAGTGCAGCTTTTTTTTTCCACCTGGACAGATGCAGCGTGGGTGGAGGTCACAATGTTTGCTTTAAGTGGAGACACAACCTTTGTTGACTCAAGACCTTAAAACAATTATTGCACAGTGACAACTTTGGTGAGTCCAACATTGGCACATATTTCTTACTCTTTTTTTTCTTTTTTTTTTACAAAATAAATAATGTCACAATGACTTAAAACCTCATGATCAGCCACTCCCTTTGCTTACAGTGTGGACAAAATCACTTGAATATAAATCTCTTCATAAATGGATGCCTCTTTTTTTTTTTTAACGATATTATGATTCACTTACCGCAGGGGTGTCCAAACTTTTTCCACTGAGGGCCGCACACTGAAAAATCAAAGCAAGCTGGGGCTATTTTGATATGTTTTATTTTAAAAATCAATACAATATATGTATAAAAATATACATTTAGGCCTCCACTCAAGCTTGATCCCGGTGACACCAAAGGGTTTCGGTAAAAAAAGTATTAAAAATGTGTCATTAATCAGTCTTATTATTATTCTAGGCTTAAATCTCTACATAAAAATTTGGTCTATCTGTCAATATAATATTTGAAAAAATAATGAAGTTGTATGCTCTTTTTGTCAAAGAAAATCTTTTTTTTCTTTTTATAGAAAAGCACAAAATATGCAATATTTTCACCCTATAACATTTTTAAGTGGAATATTTTAGATTATATAATAAATGTAGCTTTAAAAAGGTCAATAAGTCATAACATTGATTTTTTTGGGGGGGATATTTTTTTTTTTTGAGCAATGACACTTAAAAAAAAATGGGTCCTACTCATTAAAGTGTTAAATATAATTATTTTGTTTACTTTTAACACAATAATCTCAAGATCAACTTTGGGTCTATCAGTCAATTATAAGTTTTATTTTTGTTTGTTTGTTTTAAAACAAAAACATGTGGCAAACACTAAATATGCAACATTTCACCTAAAAAATATTTCAAAGTGGAATATTTAATACGACGTAATTGGAGCCTTGAATGGATCAAAACTTCATAAGAACATTGATTTTTATTCTTTTTTCTTTTTTTTTTTTTTTAAAGAGTTTTTAGAGTCAACATTGCAACATTTTCTTGTCAAAATTGACCTATTTACTCTTTTATACCATTTGTTCCGTTTTGTATTTTTTTAATCGTATTTTTAGAATGTGCCGTGGGGCCGTTAAAAAATTCCCTGCGGGCCGCAAATGGCTCCCGTGCCACACTTTGGACACCCCTGACTTACAGAACCTGACAGAATTGTGTTGCTTTCAAAAACAGCAAAAACCAAACCCAAACAGGACATTAAAGTATTTAATTTTTCCAAGGGCATAACAATATTATGGATTAATTTATTTTGTACTTTTTATCTCTAATAACAATCACTAAAAACACCCCAAAAATTTATATTTTTTTATTTTTTATTTCAATCCCCTGAGGGTCTTTGGATCAACTGATGTCACAGTTTTCAATTATCATACTTTTGCAAAACATGACTTATTTCACTCATTAAAACCACATTATCAAATCAAAACGTCTTCAAAAGGGTTCAAATTAAAAAAGAACATGTTTATGTTTTGTTTAGGACTGAGGTAGATGAAGAAATTTGAGCCAAAACAAAAAGAATCCAAAAATGGAATAAATCCATTGTTGTCCTCACAATTCTACACACAATACCCCATAGTGACGATGTCAAAAAGTTATTTTTTGTTTTTTTAAGAATAAAACAAAAATCACATGTAAAAACCCCGTTTCCATATGAGTTGGGAAATTGTGTTAAATGTAAAAACAAACGGAATACAATGATTTGCAAATCCCTTTCAACCCATATTCAGTTGAATATGCTACAAAGACAACATATTTGATGTTCAAACTCAGAAACTTTATTTATGTTTTTTTGTTAAATAATAATTAACTTAGAATTTCATGGCTGCAACACGTGCCAAAGTAGTTGGGAAAGGGCATGTTCACCACTGTGTTACATCACCTTTTCTTTTAACACTCAATAAACGTTTGGGAACTGAGGAAACTAATTGTTGAAGCTTTGAAAGTGGAATTCTTCCCCATTCTTGTTTTATGTAGAGCTTCAGTCGTTCAACAGTCCGGGGTCTCCGCTGTCGTATTTTATGCTTCATAATGCGCCACACATTTTCAATGGGGGACATGTCTGGACTGCCGGCGGGCCAGGAAAGTACACGCACTCTTTCTTTACGAAGCCACGCTGTTGTAACGCGTGCTGAATGTGGCATGGCATTGTCTTGTTGAAATAAGCAGGGGCGTCCATGAAAAACACGGCGCGTGGATGGCAGCATATGTTGTTCCAAAACCTGTATGTACCTTTCAGCATTAATGGTGCCTTCACAGATGTGCAAGTTACCCATGCCTTGGGCACTAATGCACCCCCACAACCATCACAGATGCTGGCTTTTGAACTTTGCGACGATAACAGTCTGGATGGTTCGCTTCCCCTTTGGTCCGGATGACATGATGTTGAATATTTTCAAAAACAATTTGAAATGTGAACACTTTTCCACTTTGCATCAGTCCATCTTAGATGATCTCGGGCCCAGCGAAGCCGGCAGCGTTTCTGGATGTTGTTGATAAATGGCTTTCGCTTTGCATAGTTAAGCTTTAACTTGCACTTACAGATGTAGCGACGAACTGTATTTAATGACAGTGGTTTTCTGAAGTGTTCCTGAGACCATGTGGTGATATCCTTTAGATATTGATGTCCGTTTTTGATTCAGTGCCGTCTGAGGGATCAATACGCTGCGGACTGTTTTGCTTCCAGTTACAGGGTTTAAAGCGTGGGAAAAAGTAGTAATTTATTGCTTAATTTATGCAATGCTTTTCTTTTTTTTTTTCTTTATTTGCAATATTTGTGTCACAGTGTTGTTGACGAACCCCAAGATGCAGAGATGGCGGCAGGTATGATGCGAGAAAACATGATTTAATGTCCAAAAGTAAAAATAAAGAAAAGACACAAACCAGGAACTAGGAACAGCTAAACTGGAAAACGGGAAACAGGATCCAGCAAACAGGAACTAGGAACAAAAAGACAGAAAGCAGTCCACAGCATACAGGAACGAAAAGTCATAATGACAATAAACCAGCTGTGACTGGAGGACAAAGCAGGTTTAAATAGGAGCGGGCTGATTGACACCAGGTGTGGCCAGATGCCAATCAACCGCAGCTGAGGGGAAAGAGCACTCAGGGAGAAAACCAGGAAAAGACCAAAATAAAAGCGCTGACAGGAAACAAAGACATACACAGAGGATAAACTAAAACAAAACCAAACTGTTTTAGTGCCAGGTAGTGAGTGTAATGAAGTGAAGTGAATTATATTTATATAGCGCTTTTTCTCTAGTGACTCAAAACGCTTTTACATAGTGAAACCTAATATCTAGGTTACATTTAAACCAGTGTGGATGGTTAAAATATATTTTAAAAAATCACATCTTCATTATGGGGTGTTTTGTGTGGAATTTTGAGGATAAATTGAATTTAGTACATTTTAGAATAAGGCTGTAAAATGTGGAAAAAGTGAAGCCCTGTGAGTGCTTTCTGGATGCAATGTATATCATTTGGTGAAACCATTGAAATTAAGTAATTTAAAAAAACAATACATCCTCTCAGATGAATTATCTGAGCAATATGAAATATGATCAATCTTACTGTAATTTAAAGTAATAAATGTTTAATAACATCAGGGGGTCACCAACCCTTTTGAAACCAAGAGCTACTTCTTGGGTACTGATTAATGCGAAGGGCTACCAGTTTGATACACACTTAAATAAATTGCCAGAAATAGCCAATTTGCTCAATTTACCTTTAATAAATAAATCTATACATATAAAAAAAAATGGGTATTTCTGTCTGTCATTCCGTCGTACATTTTTTTTTCCTGTTACGGAAGGTTTTTTGTAGAGAATAAATGATGAAAAAAACACTTAAATGAACGGTTTAAAAGAGGAGAGAACACGAAAAAAAAGAAAATTTAATTTTGAAACATAGTTTATCTTCAATTTCGACTCTTTAAAATTCAAAATTCAACCGGGAAAAAATGAAGAGAAAAAATAGCTAATTCGAAACTTTTTGAAAAATTAAAAAAAATTATTTATGGAACATCATTAGTATTTTTTCATGATTTAGATTCATTTTTGAATTTTGATTACATGTTTTAAATAGGTTAAAATCCATTCTGCACTTTGTTAGAATATATAACAAATTGGACCAAGCTATATTTCTAACAAAGACAAATCATTATTTCTTCTAGATTTTCCAGAACAAAAATTTTAAAAGAAATTCAAAAGATTTTGAAATAAGATATAAATTTGACTTTACAGATTTTTTAGATTAGCCTGATAATTTTTTTTTTATTTTAATCCCAAATTTGAAGAAATATTTCACAAATATTCTTTGTCGAAAAAACAGAAGCTAAAATGAAGAATTCTATTAAAATGTATTTATTATTCTTTACATCAAAAAAAGAAATACTTCAACATTGATTTAAATTGTCAGGAAAGAAGAGGAAAACATTTAAATGTGTTTAAAAATCCTAAAATCATTTTTAAGGTTGTATATTTTCTCTAAAATTGTCTTTCTGAAAGTTATAAGAAGCAAATTTAAAAAATAAATGAATGTATTTAAACAAGTGAAGACCAAGTCTTTAAAATATTTTCTTGGATTTTCAAATTCTATTTGAGTTTTGTCTCTCTTAGAAATAAAAATGTCCAGCAAAGCGAGAACAGCTTGCTAGTAAATAAATACAATTTTAAAAATAGAGGCAGCTCACTGGTAAGTGCTGCAATTTTTAGAACAGGCCAGCGGGCGACTCATCTGGTCCTTACGGGCTACCCGTGTCGGTGACCCCTGGACTATATCGTTGTCTTACATACCAATCACACATTCTATCATCTGCAACCTAAAGAAGAAAAAGAAAAAGGACTAGAAGTGAAAACGGTGCAGAAGTCGTGATGTTTGCATAACCGGCAGTGAAGGAACACGCTCTACTTAAAACTCAACTATAAACACATTTTGGAACAGTGCTGCAGTATTCCCTGGCTGGGGGGAAAAAGGGTCATAAAACATCATGCACACTTGGACCAGCACACCCTGCTGACTTTAGTTTAGTTTAGTTTAGTTTAGTTTAGTTTAGTTTATTAAGGATCCCCATTAGTTTACACCGCAGTGGAGACTATTCTTCCTGGGGTCCAGGCAAAAAAACATCACACAATCACAAAACAAAAGATTAAAATGCAGTACAACATGATCCAATAATAAAATGTCATACAAAAATAGCAACAACAAAACCCAAAAATTAATAATAACTTATGCTACATAATAATTTTCATACCAAAGATAAAAATGGCAATATAAAAATAGATACATATAATTTTGCAAAAATAAAACAAAGAACCAATGGCGTAAAATATACACATCAGTGCAGTGGTCCCCAACCACCGGGGATTGGTACCGGGCCGCAGAAGAATTTTATTATTTTTTTTTTATTATTATTTTTTTTTTTATTAAATCAACATAAAAAACACAAGATACACTTACAATTAGTGAACCAACCCACAAAAAAATCCATTTTTCATGACAAAGATTTAAAAAATAATAATAATAAAATAAAATAATACCCCCCGCCGGGCCGCAGGACAATTTATCAAGCGTTGACCGGTCCGCAGCTACAAAAAGGTCATAAAACATCATGCACACTTGGACCAGCACACCCTGCTGAGTTTAGTTTAGTTTAGTTTATTAAGGATCCCCATTAGTTTACACCGCAGGGGCGACTATTCTTCCTGGGGTCCAGGCAAAAAACAACACACATTAACAAAATAAAAGATTAAAATGTTGTACAACATGATCCAATAATAAAATGTCATACAAAAATAGCAACAACAAAACCAAAAAATTAATAATAACTTATGTTACATAATAATTTTCATACCAAAGATAAAAATGGCAATATGAAAATAGATACATATATTTTTGCAAAAAGAAAACAAAGAACCAATGGCGTAAAATATACACATTAGTGCAGTGGTCCCCAACCACCGGGGATACCGGGTCACGGAATAATTGTATTATTATTATTTTTTTATTTTTTTATTAAATCAACATAATTACAATTAGTGCATCAACTTAAAAAAAACTCCCTTTTTCATGACAAAGATTTAAAAAAATAATAATAATAAAATAAAAATAATACCCCCCACCCTACCCCCCGCCGGGCCGCAGGACACTTTATCAAGCGTTGGCCGGTCCGCAGCTATGAAAAGGTCCGGGGACCACTGTATTAGTGTACCAAAAACAAAAAATAAGTGACGAAAAGGCACCATCCATCCATTTTCTACTGCTTATCCCGTAATCAATAAAATACTCAATAGTAGCAGGGTGCCATACTGGTATGAATATCAATCAATCAATGTTTATTTATATAGCCCTAAATCACTAGTGTCTCAAAGGGCTGCACAAACCTCAACGACATCCTCGGTAGAGCCCACATAAGGGCAAGGAAAAACTCACCCCAGTGGGACGTCGGTGACAGTGACAATGATGACTATGAGAAACCTTGGAGAGGACCGCATATTTTTTTTTTAAATCAACATAAAAAACACAAGATACACTTACAATTAGTGCACCAACCCAAAAAAACCAAAATGTTTCATGACAAAAACCTCCCTTTTTCATTACAAAGAAAAAAATGTTGGGGACCACTGCCCTAGGGGACCAAAAACATACATATAATATATATATAGAAGATTTACCATACATCACCAGTCAAAGGTTTTACAACAACACCTCATTTGTCACAATAAGTATGCCCAGAGGCGGTCCTGGCGAGAAAATACTTCTGTCTTGGAAAAATAAAATGATTCTGTTAATAAAAATGAATGAAGAGGGCCGCAGTTTCAAGAGTCCAAGGGCCCCGGGGGGGTCGGACATTAAAAAGTGTATATTTTTTCTGAAAATTCCTCGGCAGGTTATATTCCTTTGAGACTTAGTTGACTTAATTAAACAGTAAACACATTTGCTTTCACGCTGCCCTGTCAATAAAATCACTATTCAGCCCTCGCTTCTTGATACCTGCGTGTGCAGATAGTTAACAATATGAAGAAACAGAAGTTCCAGAGGTTTTATTGGGGATTGATGTTCCTTCTTTTGTATTATTTTCCTTCCTCAGTTGTATTTTTTCTACACGTCTTCCTTCATTTAGGTTTGTATGACTAAAAATAAAAATATAAGAGTATAACGTCCATTGTGTATTTTACATGAATAAAATAGATGTAGTGTTAATTCATTCACACAACTACATATGTGTACGCGTATAGAAAATAAACATCTTCAGTATGTCGAACGTTTGGACATCAAAAAGTGGATGTTTGTTTAGAAATTTCCTCGGCAGGTTATATTCCTTTGAGACTTAGTTGACTTAGTTAAAGAGTAAACACATCGGCTTTTCCGCTGCCCTGTCAATAAAATCACTATTCAGCCCTCGCTTCTTGATACCTGCGTGTGCAGATAGTTAACAATATGAAGAAACAGAAGTTCCAGAGGTTTTGTTGGGGATTGATGTTCCTTCTTTTGTATTATTTTCCTTCCTCAGTTGTATTTTTTGTACACGTCTTCCTTCATTTAGGTTTGTATGACTAAAAATATAAATATAAGAGTATAACGTCCATTGTGTATTTTACATGAATAAAATAGATGTAGTGTTAATTCATTCACACAACTACATATGTGTTCGCATGTAGAAAATAAACATCTTCAGTACGTCGAACGTTTGGACATCAAAAAGTGGATGTTTGTTTAGAAATTTCCTCGGCAGGTTATATTCCTTTGAGACTTAGTTGACTTAGTTAAAGAGTAAACACATCGGCTTTCCCGCAGCCCTGTCAATAAATTCACTATTCAGCCCTCGCTTCTTGATACCTGCGTGTGCAGATAGTTAACAATATGAAGAAACAGAAGTTCCAGAGGTTTTGTTGGGGATTGATGTTCCTTCTTTTGTATTATTTTCTTTCCTCAGTTGTATTTTTTCTACACGTCTTCCTTCATTTAGGTTTGTATGACTAAAAATATAAATATAAGAGTATAACGTCCATTGTGTATTTTACATGAATAAAATAGATGTAGTGTTAATTCATTCACACAACTACATATGTGTTCGCATGTAGAAAATAAACATCTTCAGTACGTCGAACGTTTGGACATCAAAAAGTGGATGTTTGTTTAGAAATTTCCTCGGCAGGTTATATTCCTTTGAGACTTAGTTGACTTAGTTAAAGAGTAAACACATCGGCTTTCCCGCAGCCCTGTCAATAAATTCACTATTCAGCCCTCGCTTCTTGATACCTGCGTGTGCAGATAGTTAACAATATGAAGAAACAGAAGTTCCAGAGGTTTTGTTGGGGATTGATGTTCCTTCTTTTGTATTATTTTCTTTCCTCAGTTGTATTTTTTCTACACGTCTTCCTTCATTTAGGTTTGTATGACTAAAAATATAAATATAAGAGTATGACATCCATTGTGTATTTTACATGAATAAAATAGATGTAGTGTTAATTCATTCACACAACTACATATGTGTACGCATGTAGAAAATAAACATCTTCAGTACGTCGAACGTTTGGACATCAAAAAGTGGATGTTTGTTTAGAAATTTCCTCGGCAGGTTATATTCCTTTGAGACTTAGTTGACTTAATTAAAGAGTAAACACATCGGCTTTCCCGCAGCCCTGTCAATAAATTCAATATTCAGCCCTCGCTTCTTGATACCTGCGTGTGCAGATAGTTAACAATATGAAGAAACAGAAGTTCCAGAGGTTTTGTTGGGGATTGATGTTCCTTCTTTTGTATTATTTTCCTTCCTCAGTTGTATTTTTTGTACACGTCTTCCTTCATTTAGGTTTGTATGACTAAAAATATAAATATAAGAGTATAACGTCCATTGTGTATTTTACATGAATAAAATAGATGTAGTGTTAATTCATTCACACAACTACATATGTGTACGGATGTAGAAAATAAACATCTTCAGTACGTCGAACGTTTGGACATCAAAAAGTGGATGTTTGTTTAGAAATTTCCTCGGCAGGTTATATTCCTTTGAGACTTAGTTGACTTAATTAAAGAGTAAACACATCGGCTTTCCCGCTGCCCTGTCAATAAATTCACTATTCAGCCCTCGCTTCTTGATACCCGCGTGTGCAGATAGTTAACAATATGAAGAAACAGAAGTTCCAGAGGTTTTATTGGGGATTGATGTTCCTTCTTTTGTATTATTTTCTTTCCTCAGTTGTATTTTTTCTACACGTCTTCCTTCATTTAGGTTTGTATGACTAAAAATATAAATATAAGAGTATAACATCCATTGTGTATTTTACATGAATAAAATAGATGTAGTGTTAATTCATTCACACAACTACATATGTGTACGCATGTAGAAAATAAACATCTTCAGTACGTCGAACGTTGCACACAATGTAACTGTGACTGTTGCTTGCTGTCATCGCTCGGGTTCAGTGGCCCACTCAGGAAGGACATGCTTTTGAGCAGGTTTGACTCTTTTATTTTTTTCAAATAAAGCTTGTCTTTAGTGTAGGTCGGATCGCTTTTGCAGCGGCTCCTTTCCACTAATCGCTCACGGTCCGCTCTTTCAGCCGCCGTCATCGTCGCCCTCCTCTCTGGCTCGCTCTCTGTCGCTCTTCATCTGCTCCTGCAGGCTCTCCATCTCCTTCCTCGATCTCTCCTCCTTCTCCCCTTTTATACAGCAGGAGGAGATGAATTAATTGTGTGCCGGTGTGTGTGCCACGCACCCGATTTAGATTGTGGCGGCGTCGCTAACAGCAAGCCCCGCCTCTCCGCTCCGCCGCATCCTCCGCCTCCTTGCCGCCATCTTGGGCAGTTGGCTCCGCCTCTCCACAGTAACAGTGTGTGATTTGGTGTAAATATTTGTTGCAACAATGCTAGTCGATTTTTGCTGCAAAATTAAATGTTTTTGTTTTTAAAGTTGAATATTGTAAATGGAAAGACGATACCAGGGTTTCTCTTTTTTGGTAAAAATCTGGCGACTGAGCTACCAGTTTTTTTACTGTAAATGTTTTTACTGTAAAAATGTAAATGGAAAACCAGTCTTTTTATGGAAAAGTTGTAGCAACTGAGCCGGTAGGTTTTTGACGAGAAAAATCTGGCAACTGACCTACCATTTTTTTTTTCTGTAAAACTTCTGGTTGTTTGTGATGAGGTGGCGACTTGTCCAGGGTGTACAACGCCTTCCGCCCTAATGCAGCTGAGATGGGCTCCAGCGACCCCAAAAGGGACAAGCGGTAGAAAATGGATGGATGGAATTTCTGGTTGATGTTTTTACGGTCTATTACTGTAAATGGGAAGACGGTACCAGTTTTAATACGGTAAAATTTTAGCGACTGAGCTACAACTTTTTTACTGTAAAATGTACGGTTGTTATTTTTACGGTCCATTACCGCAAATGGAAAAAACACTACCATTTTTTTTTTTTTTACGGTAGGCATTTGGCGACTAGGCTACTCTTTTTACTGTAAAATCTATGCTTGTTGTTTTTACAGTCTTATCACTAATAGACAAATGGTACCAGTTTTTTTTACGGTAAAGTTCTGGCGACTGAGGTACCACTTTTTTGCTGTAAAATCTACGGTTGTTGTTTTTACGGTACCAGTTTTTATGGTAAAATTCTGGCGACTCAGTTGGTAGTTCTTTTCTGTAAAGTTTACAGTTGTTTTTACGGTCTACTACCGCAAAGGGAAAAAACGGTAATAGTTTTTTTACGGTAAAAATCTGGGGACTCATCTACAAGTTCTTACTGTAAAATCTACAGTTTTAGTTTTTTTTTACAGTCTATTTGTTATGATCCGCTGCATAGATCATATTCTGTTTGGGTTTTTTGGGACATTTTTCTGTTGGTTTTGACTCCTTCGGTTACTGTGTGTGCACTTCTCAGTTGGTTTCCATGGCTACGTATTATTTTCACCTGCCGCTTGTTCCGGTCACACACCTGTGTTTGTAATCACTGTCGTTATTTAAGCCTGCCTTCTCCCGTCAGTATTTCTGGCTTCGTAATTTACGATACGCTACACATGACGACATCTGTTCCCGGTTCTGTACCTGCTAGGCTTTTTGTCTTCTAGCTCTCATGCTAGCTCTTTTGTTTTACCTTCTGTGCCTTGAGCAAGTTTTTCTTTTTCATAGTCTGATTTATTTTTAAATAAACCATTTGTTCTTACCTTTTACGCTGTTTCCGAGGCTCGTCTGCATTCCTGGGAGAACGAATCCGCATCCCCATGCGACCCGGTCGTTACACTATCACTGTAATTGAAAAGTCGGTACTAGGCCTTTTATGGTAAAATTGTAGCAACTCACCTGGTAGTTGTTGTTTTTTTTTGTTTCTGTAAAAAAAATTGTTTTTTTACAGTAACATTTTTGCGACTATGCTGGTAGATTTTTACTGTAAAATGTAAGTTTTTTGTTTTTAAGGTCTAATACTGTACATTAAAAGACAGTACCATTTTTATTTTAGGGTAAAATTCCGTTGACTAAATGGCCAGAAGATTATTGTCATTTTCACAGTGGACAATTTGTTTGATAACTTGCATGAAAATCATAGGTCGAGTATTTATTATTTTAACATAAAGATACATTTAGTATAGTATTTGTTGGATCGGACAATATTACTTTGTTAAAAATTTGGGTTGTTTTCTGTCAAAATGAAAAGAAGGAATACATTTAGTGAGAAAATATTTCGAGTACTTTATTGACCCGTTTATTTGCAGGCTTGTGGGCGGCCCGATATGACCCTGGACTTTGAGACTTTGACATATGTGGACTTGTTGTCCACCACAGTGGACATTTACCCAACATTTTAAAAGAATAACTTAATCTAGAAAATCCTAAAACACAACCCATGATTAAAAATCATGCTACTGTCCACTTGATTCGGGGGTCATGTTACAAAAAATAAAAAAACTGAATTCTGCAGTCCTGCAATCAAACCAAAAGCCAGAGCACACATACTTTCTTTCAGGGCGAATACAGAAGGTCCACTTTATGTCCGGGTTGACGTACTCCAACACTCCACCCCTGGCCAGAGAGCTTACCTCAGTGGTGAAGTCAGCCTGTGTTCATTTCAGCTTTGGTCATGTCTGGAGTGTCGGGTGTTGGACTGCTGGTCTGCCTCTGGTTGGCCTCTGGTCGGGGAGATTTACTCATCCCAGGACAAGATGGACCTCCTGGGGTAAGGTTTTCATTATTATTAGGGACCCAATGTCCCTTTGGGACAGGGGACCCTATTGTATTTCTAAGGTTTTATTATTATGAGCTGTAATTTGACCACTTTAACATGCTTCAAAACTCACCAAATTTTACACACACATCAGGACTGGGCAAAATTGCCATCTAATAAAAAAAAATAAAAATAAAAACTCAAAATTGCGCTCTAGCGCCCCCTAGGAAAAAGCACAGATAAAACTGATTGTAACTTCCGTTAGAAATGTCGTAGATACATGAAACAAAAAACCTCCGTGTATTTCTGACTTAGACCTAGATTTCATACACTGACCTCCTTCAAGAAAAATCAACAGGAAGTTGGCAAAAACCCCTTTAAAACTAAAATTTCATAAAAAATGTCATTTTTGCCTCTTTGAGCTGTAATTTCACCCCCTTAAAATGCTTCAAAACTCACCAAACCGGACACACACATCAGGACAAGGGATAATTGCGATCTAATAAAAAATAAGAATAAAATAAAAACTCAAAATTGCGCTCTAGGAATAAAACACAGACAAAACTGCTCCTAGGAAGAAAACACAGACAAAACTGCTTGTAACTTCCGGTTGGGATATCGGAGGGACATGAAACAAAAATCTCTATGTAGGTCTCACTTAGACCTACATTTTAATAGTTGATATCCTTCAGCAAAAATCAACAGAAAGTTGGCAATTACCTTTTCAAAACAAAAGCTGTGTAAAAACCCGTCACCTTTTTTCAAACATTGTCTCCTCTGAGCACGTTTGTTTTGTCAACTTCAAACTTGTACAGGAGACAGATTGAACACTTCTGAATAAAACTTATTAAAATAGTTTTAATAACTGCTCCGGTTTTGATTTTACGCGCCTTCAAAGAACCCCTGCGCAAAGTTTCCTAAAAAATGTCATTTTTGCCTCTTTGAGCTGTAATTTCACCCCCTTAAAATGCTTCAAAACTCACCAAACTAGACACACACGATTAGACTGGCGAAAATTGCGATCTAATAAAAATAGAAATAAATAAATAAATAAATGATAAATGGGTTGTACTTGTATAGCGCTTTTCTACCTTCAAGGTACTCAAAGCGCTTTGACACTACTTCCACATTTACCCATTCACACACACATTCACACACTGATGGAGGGAGCTGCCATGCAAGGCGCTAACAAGCACCCATCAGGAGCAAGGGTGAAGTGTCTTGCTCAGGACACAACGGACGTGACGAGGTTGGTTCTAGGTGGGATTTGAACCAGTGACCCTCGGGTTGCGCACGGCCACTCTTCCACTGCGCCACGCCGTCCCAATAAAAATAAAAATTAAAAAAACTCAAAATTGCGCTCTAGCGCCCCCTAGGAATAAAACACAGACAAAACTGCTCCCAGGAAGAAAACACAGACAAAACTGCTTGTAACTTCCGGTAGGAATGTCGGAGAGGCATGAAACTAAAACCTCTATGTAGGTCTCACTTAGACCTACATTTTAATAGTTGATGTCCTTCAGCAAAAATCAACAAAAGCTGTGTAAAAACCCGTCACCTTTTTTCAAACATTGTCTCCTCTGAGCACGTTTGTTTTGTCAACTTCAAACTTGTACAGGAGACAGATTGAACACTTCTGAATAAAACTTATTAAAATAGTTTTAATAACTGCTCCGGTTTTGATTTTACGCGCCTTCAAAGAACCCCTGCGCAAAGTTTCCTAAAAAATGTCATTTTTGCCTCTTTGAGCTGTAATTTCACCCCCTTAAAATGCTTCAAAACTCACCAAACTGGACACACACGATTAGACTGGCGAAAATTGCGATCTAATAAAAATAGAAATAAATAAAAATAAAAAAAATTCAAAATTGCGCTCTAGCGCCCCCTAGGAATAAAACACAGACAAAACTGCTCCCAGGAAGAAAACACAGACAAAACTGCTTGTAACTTCCGGTAGGAATGTCGGAGAGACATGAAACTAAAACCTCTATGTAGGTCTCACTTAGACCTACATTTTAATAGTTGATGTCCTTCAGCAAAAATCAACAAAAGTTTTGTAAAAACCTGTCACCTTTTTTCAAACATTATTTCCTTTGAGCGTGTTTGTAGTGTCGGCTTCAACCTCGCACAGAAGAGAGATTGAACCCTTCTGATCAGAATTTAGCAAAAGAGTTTTAATAACTGCTCCGATTTTGATTTTACGTGCCTTCAAAAAACCCCTGCGCAAAGTTTCCTAGAAAATGTCATTTTTGCCTCTTTGAGCTGTAATTTCACACCCTTAAAATGCTTCAAATTCACCTAACTGGACACACACATCAGGACTGGCGAAAATTGCGATCTAATAAAAACCAAACCCTAAAACTCAAAATTTCACTCTAACACCCCCTAGGAATAAAACACAGACAAAACTGCTCCTAGGAAGAAAACACAGACAAAACTGCTTGTAACTTCCGGTAGGAATGTCGGAGAGACATGAAACTAAAACCTCTGTGTAGGTCTCATTTAGACCTACATTTTAAAAAATGACGTCCTTCAGCAAAAATCAACAGGAAGTTGGCAATTACCCCTTCAAAAAAAAAGTTCTGTAAAAACCTGTCACCTTTTTTCAAACATTATGGGTGAAAGAAAGAAGCACCAGTGTGACCCCAGGATGCAGGAAAGGTAGGTAATGTGAAGGTAAATATATGTTGAATGGGTAAATTCATTAAACACCAGCAAAAGTCGGTCCCGTCCATCACTGCTTGCAGCTTTGTTATCGTTATCACTATTGCATCTGTGATAGTGATTAAAATTTGTATGCAAGTTTTCAATATTGGTTGAGGTTTTGTCATTTTAAAGGCCTGCTGAAATGAGATTTTCTTATTTAAACGGGGATAGCAGGTCCATTCTATGTGTCATACTTGATCATTTTGCGATATTGCCATATTTTTGCTGAAAGGATTTAATAGAGAACATCGACGATAAAGTTCGCAACTTTTGGTGCTGATAAAAAAGCCTTGCCTTTACCGGAAGTAGCAGACAATGTGCGCGTGACGTCACGGGTTGTGGAGCTCCTCACATCTGAACATTATCATGGCCACCAGCAGCGAGAACGATTCGGACCTAGAAAGCGACAATTTCCCCATTAATTTGAGCGAGGATGATAGATTCGTGGATGAAGAAAGTGAGAGTGAAGGACTAGAAAAAAAAAGACTTTACAGTGGGAGCTATTCAGACAATTTAGACAAATTTACTAGGATCATTCTGGAAAATTCCTTATCCGCTTATTGTGTTATTAGTGTTTTAGTGAGATTATATGGTCATACCTGTACAACCTGAAGGTCGCCGCCGCACCTTTCTTCGGCACCAGTAGACGGGTGGTGGCGATGCCCATCTCTGCCCTTCTCAAAGGACCCTCTTTGAAACACGATCTTTCAAAATGATAGCTGCATAATACACTGTACTTTGTGTGTGTGGTCTAATCCAACCGTGTTCGCTAGACCACTCTGTTCGTTAGTAAAGCTTCACCGTCATCTTTCGGGAATGTAAACAATGAAACACTGGCTGTGTTTGTGTTGCTAAAGGCGGCCGCAATACACCGGTTCACACCCACAGCTTTCTTCTTTGACGTCTCCATTATTCATCGAACAAATTGCAAAAGATTCAGCAACACAGATGTCCAGAATACTGTGGAATTATGCGATAAAAACAGACGACTTATAGCTGGGATCGGTGCTGGAACAAAATGTCCTCTACAATGCGTGGCGTCATCATACCGGACATTTCAGCAGGGTTGTTCAGCGGGAAATTTAAAATTGCAATTTAGTAAACTAAAGCGGCCGTATTGGCATGTGTTGCAATGTTAATATTTCATCATTGATATATAAACTATCAGACTGCGTGGTCGGTAGTAGTGGGTTTCAGTAGGCCTTTAAGAAACTTGTTCTTTCTGATTTTTGTGCCCCAAATCTTTTATTTTCCTAGGAAGCAGGAAGTCCTGTCAAGACCCAGCAGGTATTTTGCACAGTGTCTTGTATTTCTTGCCATATATATATATATATATATATATATATATATATATATGTACACTTTGTGACTTACGATAAGCTTTGAGTATTGTCCGATACTGATATTGACTGAATTGGATATCAGCAGGAACCATACATGTAATATTTTGTAGAGTGGAATGTTAGAAAAGGTTCCAACAAGTGAAATTACCGTAGTTTTGGTAATAATTTTGGTTGTGCTTTCCGACCTCAGAGCAATTTTATTTGGTACGTGGTGAAATGATAAGTGGGACCAGTAGATGGCAGTCACACATAAGAGATACATGTAGACTGCAATATGCGCTTCATAATCCGGTGCGCCCTATGGTCCTGAAAATACGGTACTTCGAGGACAACAATAGGTAGGAAGATCTCTAACTTATGTATTATTCACCGTCTGGAATGGACTTTTGCTGTCTTTAAGATGAAATGGAGTGTTTTGGTATTTTTTGCTACAATAATTCACTTACCGTAAACTTTGGACCGTACAATGCTACTGTGTTCCTACACTTTGAACCCTGCGACTTTTAAGACGGAGCGACTGATTTATGGATTTTTCTTTGCTGGCAGCCTTAATAAAGTAATTTTTATTAAATAATAATAATAATAATAATAACAGAAGACCGCAAAAACAACAACCGTAGATTTTAAAGCAAAAAAGTGGTAGCTAGGTCGACAGAATTTTGTTGTTAAAAAACTGGTACTATTTTTCCATTTACAGTTATAGGCTGTAAAAATAACAACCATAAATTTTACAGTAAAAAAAATGTTAGCTCAGTCGCCAGATTTTTATCTTAAAAAAACGGATACTGTTTTTTTTTCCATATGTGGTAATAGACCATAAAAAAAAAAAAAAAAGTAAACTTTATGGTAAAAACAATCTGGTCAGTCACTGGAATTTTACCCTAAAAAACTGGTACCGTCTTTTCATTTGCAGTAATAGGCCATAATAACAACATCCATAAATTTTACAGTAAAAAAATGTTAGCTCAGTCGCCAGATTTTTACCGTAAAAAAAAGTAGTACCGTTTTTTTTCCATATGTGGCAATTGACCGTAAAAAAAAGTTGTAAACTTTACAGTAAAAAACTACCAGGTCAGTTGTCAAAATTTTACCATAAAAACTGATACTGTGTTTTCCATTTACAGTAGAAGACTGTAAAAACACCAACCGTTGATTTTACAGCAAAAAATTGGTAGCTCCGTCACCAGAATTTTACCGTAAAAAAACAGGTACAAATTTTCCCATTTACAGTAATAAACCGTAAAAACAACAACCGTAGATTTTATAGTAAAATAATGGTAGTTCAGTCGCCAGAGTTTTACCGTTAAAAAAAAACATAGCAACGTTTTTTTATTTACAGTAAAAGAGTGAAAAAAACTACCTTGTCAGTCGTCAGAATTTTACCATAAAAACTGATACCGTGTTTTCCATTTACAGTAGAAGACCGTAAAAACAACAACCGTAGATTTTACAGCAAAAAAGTGGTAGCTCCGTCACCAGAATTTTACCGCAATAAAACAGGTACAAAATTTCCATTTACAGTAATAGACCGTAAAAACAACAACCGTAGATTTTATAGTAAAATAATGGTAGCTCAGTCGCCAGAGTTTTACCGTTAAAAAAAAAACATGGCAGCATTTTTTTAATTTACAGTAAAAGAGTGAAAAAAACTACCATGTCAGTCGTCAGAATTTTACCATAAAAACTGATACCGTGTTTTCCATTTACAGTAGAAGATCTTAAACAAAAAAACCGTAGATTTTACAGCAAAAAAGTGGTAGCTCCGTTACCAGAATTTTACCGTAAAAAACAGGTACAAATTTTCCCATTTACAGTAATAAACCGTAAAAACAACCGTAGATTTTATAGTAAAATAATGGTAGCTCAGTCGCCAGAGTTTTACCGTTAAAAAAAACCATAGCAACATTTTTTTTATTTACAGTAAAAGAGTGAAAAAACCTACCATGTCAGTCGTCAGAATTTTACCATAAAAACTGATACCGTGTTTTCCATTCACAGTAGAAGATCTTAAAAACAACAACCGTAGATTTTACAGCAAAAAAGTGGTAGCTCCGTCACCAAAATTTTACCGTAAAAAACAGGGACAAATTTTCCATTTACAGTAATAAACCATAAAAACAACAACCGTAGATTTTATAGTAAAATGATGGTAGCTCAGTTGCCAGAGTTTTACTGTTAAAAAAAACCATAGCAACATTTTTTTTATTTACTGTAAAAGAGTGAAAAAAACTACCATGTCAGTCGTCAGAATTTTACCATAAAAACTGATACCGTGTCTTCCATTTACAGTCGAACACCATAAAAACAACAACTGTAGATTTTACAGCAAAAAAGTGGTAGCTCTGTCACCAGAATTTTCCCGCAAAAAAACAGGCACAAATTTTCCATTTACAGTAATAGACCGTAAAAACAACAACCGTAGATTTTATAGTAAAATAATGGTAGCTCAGTCGCCAGAGTTTTACCGTAAAAAAAAAAAACATAGCAACATTTTTTTTATTTACAGTAAAAGTGTGAAAAAACTACCATGTCAGTCGTCAGAATTTTACCATGAAAACTGATACCGTGTTTTCCATTTACAGTAGAAGACTGGAAAAACAACAACCGTAGATTTTACAGCAAAAAATTGGTAGCTCCGTTACCAGAATTTTAACGTAAAAAAACAGGTACAAATTTTCCATTTACATAAATAGACCGTAAAAACAACAACTGTAGATTTTATAGTAAAATAATGGTAGCTCAGGCGCCAGAGTTTTACCGTTAAAAAACAACAACATAGCAAGATTTTTTTATTTACAGTAAAAGAGTGAAAAAAACTACCATGTCAGTTGTCAGAATTTTACCAGAAAAACTGATAACGTGTTTTCCATTTACAGTAGAAGACCGTAAAAACAACAACCGTAGATTTTACAGCAAAAAAATTGGTAGCTCCTTCACCAGAATTTTACCGTAAAAAAACAGGTACAAATTTTCCATTTACGCTAATAGACCGTAAAAACAACAACCGTAGGTTTTATAGTAAAATAATGGTAGCTCAGTCGCCAGAGTTTTACCGTTAAAAAAAAACATAGCAACGTTTTTTTTATTTACAGTAAAAGAGTGAAAAAAACTACCATGTCAGTCATCAGAATTTTACCATAAAAACTGATACCGTGTTTTCCACTTACAGTAGAAGACCGTAAAAACAACAACTGTAGATTTTAGAGCAAAAAAGTGGTAACTCCGTCACCAAAATTTTACCGTAAAAAATAGGGACAAATTTTCCATTTACAGTAATAAACCGTAAAAACAACAACCGTAGATTTTATAATAAAATAATGGTAGTTCAGTCGCCAGAGTTTTACCGTTAAAAAAAAACCATAGCAACATTTTTTTTATTTACAGTAAAAGAGTGAAAAAAACTACCATGTCAGTCGTCAGAATTTTACCATAAAAACTGATACCGTGTTTTCCATTTACAGTAGAAGACCGTAAAAACAACAACCGTGGATTTTACAGCAAAAAAGTGGTAGCTCCGTCACCAGAATTTTACCGCAATAAAACAGGTACAAATTTTCCATTTACAGTGATAGACCGTAAAAACAACAACCGCAGATTTTACAGCAAAAAAGTGGTAGCTCTGTCACCAGAATTTTACCGTAAAAAAACAGGTACAAATTTTCCCATTTACAGTAATAAACCGTAAAAACAACCATAGATTTTATAGTAAAAAAATGGTAGCTCAGTCGCCAGTTTTACCGATAAAAAAAAAAAACCATAGCAACATTTTTTTTATTTACAGTAAAAGAGTGAAAAAAAACTACCATGTCAGTTGTCAGAATTTTACCATAAAAACTGATACCGTGTTTTCCATTTACAGTAGAAGACCGTAAAAACAACAACTGTAGATTTTACAGCAAAAAAGTGGTAGCTCCGTCACCAAAATTTTACCGTAAAAAAATAGGGACACATTTTCCATTTACAGTAATAAACCGTAAAAACAACAACCGTAGATTTTATAGTAAAATAATGGTAGCTCAGTCGCCAGAGTTTTACCGTTAAAAAAAAACATAGCAACATTTTTTTTATTTACAGTATAAAAGAGTGGAAAAAAACTACCATGCCAGTCGTCAGAATTTTACCATAAAAACTGATACCGTGTTTTCCATTTACGGTAGAAGACCGTAAAAACAACAACCTTAGATTTTACAGCAAAAAATTGGTAACTCCGTCACCAGAATTTTACCTTAAAAAAATAGGTACAAATTTCCCCATTTACAGTAATAAACCGTAAAAACAACCGTAGATTTTATAGCAAAATAATGGTAGCTCAGTCGCCAGAGTTTTACCGTAAAAAAACAAAAACATAGCAACCTTTTTTTTTATTTACAGTAAAAGAGTGGAAAAAAACTACCATGTCAGTCGTCGGCATTTTGCCATAAAAACTGATACCGTGTTTTCCATTTACAGTAGAAGACCGTAAAAACAACAACCGTAGATTTTACAGCAAAAAAGTGGTAGCTCCGTCACCAGAATTTTAACGTAAAAAAACAGGTACAAATTTTCCATTTACAGTAATAGACCGTAAAAACAACAACCGCAGATTTTACAGCAAAAAAGTGATAGCTCAGTCACCAGAATTTTACCTTAAAAAAACAGGTACAAATTTTCCCATTTACAGTAATAACCGTAAAAACAACCGTAGATTTTATAGTAAAATAATGGTAGCTCAGCCGCCAAAGTTTTACCGTTAAAAAAAAAAACATAGCAACATTTTTTTATTTACAGTAAAAGAGTGAAGAAAACTACCATGTCAGTCATCAGAATTTTACCATAAAAACTGATACCGTGTTTTCCACTTACAGTAGAAGACCGTAAAAACAACAACTGTAGATTTTACAGCAAAAAAGTGGTAGCTCCGTCACCAGAATTTTACCGTAAAAAAACAGGTACAATTTTTCCATTCACAGTAATAGACCGTAAAAACAACAACCACAGATTTTATAGTAAAATAATGGTAGCTCAGTCGCCAGAGTTTTACCGTTAAAAAAAAAACATCGCAACCTTTTTTTTATTTACAGTAAAAGAGTGGAAAAAAACTACCATGTCAGTCGTCAGGATTTTACCATAAAAACTGATACCATGTTTTCCATTTACAGTAGAAGACCGTGAAAACAACAACCGTAGATTTTACAGCAAAAAAGTGGTAGCTCCGTCACCAGAATTTTACCGTAAAAAAACAGGTACAAATTTTCCATTTACAGTAATAGACCGTAAAAACAACAACCGTAGATTTTATAGTAAAATAATGGTAGCTCAGTCGCCAGAGTTTTACCGTTAAAAAAAAAACAAAGCAAAGTTGTTTTTTTTACAGTAAAAGAGTGTAAAAAACTACCTTGTCAGTCGTCAGAATTTTACCATAAAAACTAATACAGTGTTTTTCATTTACAATAGAAGACCGTAAAAACAACAACCGTAGATTTTACAGCAAAAAAGTGGTAGCTCCGTCACCAGAATTTTCCCGCAAAAAAACAGGCACAAATTTTCCATTTACATTAATAGACCGTAAAAACAACAACCGTAGATTTTATAGTAAAATAATGGTAGCTCAGTCGCCAGAGTTTTACCCTTAAAAAAACCATAGCAACATTTTTTTATTTACAGTAAAAGAGTGAAAAAAACTACCATGTCAGTCGTCAGAATTTTACCATAAAAACTGATACCGTGTTTTCCATTTACAGTAATAAACCGTAAAAACAACCGTAGATTTTATAGTAAAATAATGGTAGCTCAGCCGCCAAAGTTTTACCGTTAAAAAAAAAAACATAGCAACATTTTTTTTATTTACAGTAAAAGAGTGAAGAAAACTACCATGTCAGTCATCAGAATTTTAACATAAAAACTGATACCGTGTTTTCCATTTACAGTAGAAGACCGTAAAAACAACAACTGTAGATTTTAGAGCAAAAAAGTGGTAGCTCCGTCACCAAAATTTTACCGTAAAAAAACAGGTACAATTTTTCCATTTACAGTAATAGACCGTAAAAACAACAACCATAGATTTTATAGTAAAATAATGGTAGCTCAGTCGCCAGAGTTTTACCGTTAAAAAAAAAACATCGAAACGTTTTTTTATTTACAGTAAAAGAGTGGAAAAAAACTACCATGTCAGTCATCAGGATTTTACCATAAAAACTGATACCGTGTTTTCCATTTACAGTAGAAGACCGTGAAAACAACAACCGTAGATTTTACAGCAAAAAAGTGGTAGCTCCGTCAACAGAATTTTACCGTAAAAAAACAGGTACAAATTTTCCATTTACAGTAATAGACCGTAAAAACAACAACCGTAGATTTTATAGTAAAATAATGGTAGCTCAGTCGCCAGAGTTTTACCGTTAAAAAAAAAAACATAGAAATGTTTTTTTTTTTACAGTAAAAGAGTGAAAAAAAACTACCATGTCAGTCGTCAGAATTTTACCATAAAAACTAATACAGTGTTTTCCATTTACAATAGAAGACCGTAAAAACAACAACCGTAGATTTTACAGCAAAAAAGTGGTAGCTCCGTCACCAGAATTTTCCCGCAAAAAAACAGGCACAAATTTTCCATTTACATTAATAGACCGTAAAAACAACAACCGTAGATTTTATAGTAAAATAATGGTAGCTCAGTCGCCAGTTTTACCCTTAAAAAAACCATAGCAACATTTTTTTTATTTACAGTAAAAGAGTGAAAAAAACTACCATGTCAGTCGTCAGAATTTTACCATAAAAACTGATACCGTGTTTTCCATTTACAGTAGAAGACCTTAAACACAACAACTTAGATTTTACAGCAAAAAAGTGGTAGCTCCGTCACCAGAATTTTACCGTAAAAAAACAGGTACAAATTTTCCCATTTACAGTAAAAAAAAAACGTAAAAGCAACCGTAGATTTTATTGTAAAATAATGGTAGCTCAGTCGCCAGAGTTTTACCGTTAAAAAAAACTCATAGCAACATTTTTTTATTTACAGTAAGAGTGAAAAAAACTACCATGTCAGTCGTCAGAATTTTACCATAAAAACTGATACCGTGTTTTCCATTTACAGTAGAAGACCGTAAAAACAACAACCGTAGATTTTACAGCAAAAAAGTGGTAGCTCCGTCACCAGAATTTTACCGCAAAAAAACAGGCACAAATTTTCCATTTACATTAATAGACCGGGCCCTGCGATCAGGTGGCGACTTGTCCAGGGTGTACCCCGCCTTACGCCCGATTGTAGCTGGGATAGGCGCGAGCACCCCCCGCGACCCCAAAAGGGAATAAGCGGTAGAAAATGGATGGATGGATTAATAGACCGTAAAAACAACAACCGTAGATTTTATAGTAAAATAATGGTAGCTCAGTCGCCAGAGTTTTACCCTTAAAAAAACCATAGCAACATTTTTTTTATTTACAGTAAAAGAGTGAAAAAAACTACCATGTCAGTCGTCAGAATTTTACCATAAAAACCGATACCGTGTTTTCCATTTACAGTAGAAGACCGGAAAAACAACAACCGTAGATTTTACAGCAAAAAAGTGGTAGCTCCGTCACCAGAATTTTACCGTAAAAAAACAGGTACAAATTTTCCATTTATAGTAATAGACCGTAAAAACAACAACCGTAGATTTTATAGTAAAAAATGGTAGCTCAGTCGCCAGAGTTTTACCGTTAAAAAAAAACATAGCAACATTTTTTTATTTACAGTAAAAGAGTGAAAAAAACTACCATGTCAGTCGTCAGAATTTTACCATAAAAACTGATACCGTGTTTTCCATTTACAGTAGAAAACCATAAAAACAACAACTGTAGATTTTACAGCAAAAAAGTGGTAGCTCCGTCACCAGAATTTTATCGTTAAAAACGGGTAAAAATTTTCCATTCACAGTAATAGACCGTAAAAACAAGAACCGTAGATTGTACAGTAAAAAACTTGCAGCTCAGTCGCCAGAATTTTACCTTAAAAAACTGTCTTAGCGTTTTTCCATTTACAGTTGAAACTGTAAAAACAAGAACCGTAGATCTTACTGTACAAAAGTGGTAGCTTCGTCGCCAATATTTTACCATAAAAAATTGTTACCGTCTTTCCATTTGCTTTGAACTGTTCTGTAACCAAAGCCATGGCTGTTTATGACCCCCTTCCCTTAGAAACAGCTGTTGCCATGTAGTCAGAGAACGTCCAAATAAAAATGGAGGCGTACAATCTTTCGTCAGAGCGTGGGACGACAGTGTCCATGCGTTTCTCCTTGAGCTAAATGGAATTCTGTCTCTGTTTAATTCCTTTAATACAGGGGTCGGGAATCTTTTTGGCTGAGAAAAGCCATACAAGCCAAATTTTTTTTTAAGTATTTCTGTGAGAGCCATATAATTTTTTTTTCTTTTTTAACACTGAATACAACTATATGCGTGCATTTTTACGTAAAACCAACATTTTTAGAGTATAATAAAATAAGTCTCTTATTCTTTTTAATAACACTGTTATTCTGAAGCGAACCAACAATAAATAAAATACTTCTTACCATTAATGCGACTTCTTGAACAGGTGTGGCAGAAACCGGATGGATGAATGAAAATGCGGGAGAATGTTTTATATTTTCAACGTTATTTTTGACACCGGCCGAATTATTCATTACTTATCGTGTTAAGCAATGTCAGCTGGGATTTGTCTGAGATCCGAATGCAGTCTTGAAAAGAGCCACATCCGGCTCTAGAGCCATAGGTTCCCTACCCCTGCTTTAATAGATGCCATCAGTGTTTGAAGCTGACATTTACTACTATGTAGGTTTGTCCTTTACAAAACATTATGGTCGTCAGCAAAGAAAAATCCATAGATTAGCCGCACTTTTGTATAGGCCGCGTGGTTCAAAGCGTGGGGGGAAAAAAGTAGTCCGGAAAATACAGTCGACGCAATCATAACCGGACTGTTTGGGTTGTCTTAAAAGACCTTTTCGCCTCTCATCCGAAGACGAGCTAAGACAGCTCTAGTGTCGAGATCAGCGTATCAGAGCTGTCCTATCTAGTCTTGAGCATGAACTGAAGAACCTCCTCTAACACTACTTGACCGTTCATGTTGGGGTTTTTTTTATTGATTGATTGAGACTTTTATTATTAGATTGCACAGTACAGTACATATTCCGTACAATTGACCACTAAATGCTAACACCCCAATAAGTTTTTCAACTTGTTTAAGTCGGGGTCCACGTTAATCAAGTCATGGTACAAGGGTTCGATTCGATATTGTTGCAGATAACTGATTTGTTTTTAAATGTTCTGAACATGGAAGCACTTTTCTAATTGTGTCCCGTGTCTTTCTTACAGAAAAGAAGTACAGCAGATGTCACGGTGAGAAAAGCATGTTTGCATTTGTACGTTCAAGTCCGATGATATTCACAATTGACACTTGTTTTGGATATTCCATAGCACAGGGGTCACCAACGCGGTGCCCGTGGGCACCAGGTAGCCCGTAAGGACCAGATGAGTCGCCCGCTGGCCTGTTCTAAAAAATAGCTCAAATAGCAGCACTTATCAGTGAGCTGCCTCAATTTTTTAAATTGTATTTATTTACTAGCAAGCTGGTCTCGCTTTGCTCGACATTTTTAATCCTAAGAGAGAAAAAACTCAAATAGAATATGAAAATCCAAGAAAATATTTCAAAGACTTGGCCTTCACTTGTTTAAAAAAATTCATTTATTTTTTTACTTTGCTTCTTATAACTTTCAGAAAGACAATTTTAGAGAAAAAATACAACCGTAAAAATTATTTTAGTATTTTTAAACACATGTACATTTTTACCTTTTAAATTCCTTCCTCTTCTTTCCTGACAATTTAAATTAATGTTCAAGTAAATTTATTTTTTTATTGTAAAGAATAATTCTGTTTTTTCGACGAAGAATATTTGTGAAATATTTCTTCAAACTTATTATGATTAAAATTTAAAAAAAAATATTCTGGCAAATCAACTTTAAATCTAATTTCAAAGTCTTTTGAATTTCTTTTCAAAAAATTTTTTCTGGAACATCTAGAAGAAATAACGATTTGTCTTTGTTAGAAATATAGCTTGGTCCAATTTGTTATATATGCATCCATCCATTTTCTACCGCTTATTCCCTTTTTGGGGTCGCGGGGGGCGCTGGCGCCTATCTCAGCTACAATCGGGCGAAAGGCGGGGTACACCCTGGAAAAGTCGCCACCTCATTGCAGCAATTTGTTATATATTCTAGCAAAATGCAGATTGGATTTTAACCTATTTAAAACATGTCATCAAAATTCTTACATTTATCTTAATCAGGAAAAATTACTATTGATGTTCCATAAATATTTTTTTCAATTTTTTCAAAAAGATTCCAATTAGCTAGTTTTTCTCTTCTTTTTTTCGGTTGAATTTTGAATTTTAAAGAGTCGAAATTGAAGATAAACTATGTTTCCAAATTAAAAAATTTTTTTTCCTGTTTTCTCCTCTTTTAAACCGTTCAATTAAGTGTTTTTTTTTCATCATTTATTCTCTACAAAAAACCTTCCGTAAAAGGAAAAAAAATTACGTTGGAATGACTGACAGACATACGTAATTTTCATATATATATATATATATGTAAGAATAATGAATACATTTTAATTGAATCCTTTATTTTAGCATCTGTTTTTTCGACGAAGAACATTTGTGAAATATTTCTTCAAACTTATTATGATTAAAATTCCCAAAAATTATTCTGGCAAATCTAGAAAATATTTAGAATCAACTTTAAATCTAATTTCAAAGTCTTTGCTCCGTGGGTGATCTCTTTATCCCACCACTGCCACAATGAAGTGTTATTGTAGAAATAGTACACTGGGTATTTAGGAATGGAACATGCTTTATTTCAGCCCGGTTGTTTACATAGCCAGCATAGGAGTGTTACATCCTAAAAGGTCCGTCATATCCGTCCCAGCACATATCACGTCACTCGTTGTCGCTTCTTCTGCAGCCGAGTAGTCGCAAGAAGGATCACTAGCGCCCTCTACCACCAGGAGGCTCATATTTGACACACGCAGCTACAGTATGTTAAAAAAACATAGCTGCTTACTGTTCTTTTTAGTATATTCAATAGCTTGGACCTTAAATCCTACTGAATAGCTCTTAATCTTCTTCCCTTTAAGCGATTTTAAATTATTCAAGGCAGGCAATTCAAGGAAATACGGTAAGTCACGGCGTGGTGTGAGAGTACACCTACTTTGAGACAAGAGCTATAGTGATGCATGCTTGGTTATGGTTTAAAGTCATACCCAACAATTGCGACCACGACTTTTTACCGTCAACTGAGTTTCGGTTTTTAATGATTTCTGCTGGTGGTGTGCCTTGGGATTTTGTCAATGCAAAAAATGTGCCTAGGCTCAAAAAAGGTTGAAAAACACTGGAGTAGAGGCCCCCATAAAAGGTCATTTCTTAAAATCCCATCAACTGATGGACAAACAGAGAGGAATAGAAAATAAACTGCCTCTGGTTTTGGTTTCCCCTCACGACACAGGTGGAGGTGTACAGCGTGACGGTGGACTGCACGGTGGCGTCGCGGTTCGCTCACACCGTCATGACCTCGAAGGCTCTGAACAAAGCCAACGTCTCAAAGGAAATCTTCTTCGAAGTCGACCTCCCCAAGACGGCCTTCATCACCAACTTCAGCATGTAGGCTAAAGTCTTTTACAAACCCCGTTTCCGTATGAGTTGGGAAATTGTGTTAGATGTAAATATAAATGGAATACAATTATTTGCAAATCATTTTCAACCCATATTCAGTTGAATATGCAACTAACACAACATATTTGATGTTCGAACTCATAAACATTTATTATTTTTGCACATAATCATTAACTTGAGAATTTGACGCCAGCAACACGTGACAAAGAAGTTGGGAAAGGTGGCAAAAAATACTGATCGAGTTGAGGAATGCTCATCAAACACTTATTTGTAACATCCCACAGGTGTGCAGGCTAATTGGGAACAGGTGGGTGCCATGATTGGGTATAAAAACAGCTTCCCAAAAAATGCTCAGTCTTTCACAAGAAAGGATGGGGCGAGGTACACCCTTTTGTCCACAACTGCGTGAGCAAATAGTCAAACAGTTTAAGAACAACGTTTCTCAAAGTGAATTTGCAAGACATTTAGGGATTTCAACATCTACAATCCATACTATCATCAAAAGCTTCAGAGAATCTGGAGAAATCACTCCAAGTAAGCGGCATGGCCTGAAACCAACATTGAATGACCGTGACCTTTGATCCCTCAGACGGCACTGTATCAAAAACCTCTAAAGGATATCACCACATGGGCTCAGGAACATTTCAGAAAACCATTGTCACTAAATATAGTTTGTCGCTAAATCTGTAAGTGCAAGTTAAAGCTCTACTATGCAAAGCGAAAGATATTTATCAACAACATCCAGAAACGCCGCCGGCTTCTCTGGGCCCGAGATTATCTAAAATGGACTGATGCAAAAGTGGATAAGTGTTCTGTGGTCTGACGAGTCCATATTTCAAATTGTTTATGGAAATATTCGACAAGGGGAAGCGAACTATCCAGACTGTTATCTACGCAAAGTTCAAAAGCCAGCATCTGTGATGATATGGGGGTGCATTAGTGCCCAAGGCATGGGTAACTTACACATCTGTGAAGGCACCATTAATGCTGAAAAGGTACATACAGGTTTTGGAACAACATATGCTGCCATTGTAAGCGCTGTCTTTTTCATGGATGCCCCTACTTATTTCAGCAAGACAATGCTAAGCCACATTCAGCACTTGTTATAACAGCGTGGCTTCGTAAAAAAAGAGTGCGGGTACTTTCCTGGCCCGCCTGCAGTCCAGACCTGTCTCCCATGGAAAATGTGTGGCACATTATGAAGCGTAAACTACGACAGCGGAGACCCCGGACTGTTGAACGACTGAAGCTCTACATAAAACAAGAATGGGAATTAGTTTCTTCAGTTCCCAAACGTTTAATGAGTGTTGTTAAAAGAAAAAGTGATGTAACACAGTGGTGAACATGCCCTTTCCCATCTACTTTGGCATGTGTTGCAGCCATGAAATTCTAAGTTAATTATTATTTGCAATAAAAAATAAAGTTTATGAGTTTGAACTTCAAATATCTTGTTTTTGTAGTGCATTCAAATGACTATGGGTTGAAAAAGATTTGCAAATAAATGTATTCCGTTTATATTTACCTCTAACACAATTTCCCAACTCATATGGAAACAGGGTTTGTAGTACTAAGACCACTTTGGTATTACGACTCATCCTGAAAACTACCCTTTAGGGAAATTGATGGCCAAGTTTATGTGGGGGAGGTGAAGGAGAAAGAGAAGGCCAAAAAACAGTACGAGAAGGCGGTTTCTTCTGGACAGACTGCAGGACTGGTCAAGTAAGTCAGTCCAGGCATTGGAAAGAAAAACTACATTCCTGTATGATCATGTCTGATGTCTTTACTGCCATGCAGGGTTTCTGGGAGGAAAATGGAGAAGTTCTCTGTGTCGGTCAACGTCGCAGCACTGAGTAATGTCACGTTTGTTTTGACCTACGAGGAGCTCCTTCAGCGGCAGCGTGGTCAGTATGAGATCCTGACCCGAGTCAAACCCAAACAAGTGGTCCAGGAGTTTCAGGTTAAAGCGGCTTCATGTGGAAATCCTGCAATCCCGGTGCAACGGCCGCTTTCTTAACCACGGCTCCTCCTCTGGTGTGTCTGTGTGCGTACCAGATTGTGGCAAACATCTACGAACCCCAGGGCATTGACCACGTGGATGCCCATGCAACCTTCCTCTCCAACGAGCTGCTCCCTCTGGTGGAGAAAACCGTCGCAGAGAAGAAGGTACGCCCTGTCATGATCTTCCGGTCGACACAGAACAGTTGGTTCATTTTCCAAAACGAAAACCGTAAAACTAGTATGAGACACGATGTTAGTGACTTCCCATCCTAACATGTTTTTTTTTGTCTAAAAATAACCACAACCTTACAATACAATGATTTGCAAATCTTTTTCAACCCATATTCAGTTGAATGCACTAAAAAGACAAGATATTTGATGTTCAATCAATCAATCAATCAATCAATCAATGTTTATTTATATAGCCCCAAATCACAAATGTCTCAAAGGACTGCACAAATCATTACGACTACGACATCCTCGGAAGAACCCACATAAGGGCAAGGAGAACTCACACCCAGTGGGCAGGGAGAATTCCCATCGAGTGGGACGCCAGTGACAATGCTGACTATGAGAAACCTTGGAGAGGACCTCAGATGTGGGCAACCCCCCCACTCTAGGGATCCGAAAGCAATGGATGTCGAGCGGGTCCAACATGATACTGTGAAAGTTCAATCCATAGTGGCTCCAACACAGCCGCGAGAGTTCAGTTCAAAGCGGATCCAAGAAAGCAGCGAGTCCCGTCCACAGGAAACCATCCCAAGCGGAGGCGGATCAGCAGCGTAGAGATGTCCCCAACCAATACACAGGCGAGCGGTCCATCCTGGGTCCCGACGAGCGGTCCATCCTGGGTCTCGACTCTTGACAGCCGGTACTTCATCCATGGTCCACAAGGGACGGGGGGACATAGGAGAAAAAAGAAAAGAAGCGGCAGATCAACTGGTCTAAAAAGGAGGTCTATCTAAAGGCTAGAGTATACAGATGAGTTTTAAGGTGAGACTTAAATGATTATACTGAGGTAGCATCTCGAACTGTTACCGGGAGGGCATTCCAGAGTTCTGGAGCCCGAACGGAAAACGCTCTATAGCCCGCAGACTTTTTTTGGGCTTTAGGAATCACTAATAAGCCGGAGTCCTTTGAAAGCAGATTTCTTGCCGGGACATATGGTACAATACAATCGGCAAGATAGGAGGGAGCTAGACCGTGTAGTATTTTATACGTAATTAGTAAAACCTTAAAGTCACATCTTAAGTGCACAGGAAGCCAGTGCAGGTGAGCCAGTACAGGCGTAATGTGATCAAACTTTCTCGTTCTTGTCAAAAGTCTAGCAGCCGCATTTTGTACCAACTGTAATCTTTTAATGCTAGACATGGGGAGACCCGAAAATAATACGTTACAGTAATCGAGACGAGACGTAACAAACGCATGGATAATGATCTCGGCGTCTTTAGTGGACAAAATGGAGCAAATTTTAGCGATATTACGGAGATGAAAGAAGGCCGTTTTAGTAACGCTTTTAATGTGTGACTCAAAGGAGAGAGTTGGGTCGAAGATAATACCCAGATTCTTTACCGTGTCGCCTCGTTTAATTGTTTGGTTGTCAAAAGTTAAAGTTGTATTATTAAATAGAGGTCGGTGTCTCGTAGGACCGATAATCAGCATTTCCGTTTTTTTGGCGTTAAGTTGCAAAAAATTAGCGGACATCCATTGTTTAATTTCATTAAGACACGCCTCCAGCTGACTACAATCCGGCGTGTTGGTCAGGTTTAGGGGCATGTAGAGTTGGGTGTCATCAGCATAACAGTGAAAGCTAACACCGTATTTGCGTATGATGTCACCTAGCGGCAGCATGTAGATGCTGAAGAGTGCAGGGCCAAGGACCGAACCCTGGGGAACTCCACACGTTATCTTAACATAGTCCGAGGTCATAGTGTTATGGGAGACGCACTGTTCAAACTCATAAACTTTAGGGGTTTTTTTTGCAAATAATAATTAACTTAGAATTTTATGGCTGCAACATGTGCCAAAGTAGTTGGGAAAGGGCATGTTCACCACTGTGTTACATCACCTTTTCTTTAAACAACACTCAATAAACGTTTGGGAACTGAGGAAAATAATTGTTGAAGCTTTGAAAGTGGAATTCTTTCCCATTCTTGTTTTATGTAGAGCTTCAGTCGTTCAACTGTCGTATTTTACGTTTCATAATGCGCCACACATTTTCGATGGGAGACAGGTCTGGAGCGCAGGCGGGCCAGGAAATTTTCCGCACTCTTTTTTTTACAAAGCCACGCAGTTGTAACACGTGCTGAATGTGACCTGGCATTGTCTTGCTGAAATAAGCAGGGGCGTCCATGCAAAAGACGGCGCTTAGATGGCAGCATATGTTGTTCCAAAACCTGTATGTACCTTTCAGCATTAATGGTGCCTTCACAGATGTGTAAGTTACCAATGCCTTGGGCACTAATGCACCCCCATACCATCACAGATGCTGGCTTTTCAACTTTGCGTCGATACCAGGCTGGATCATGGGTGTCGAACTCTGGCCCGCGGGCCAAATTTAATTTCTCTTGGCCCTTGAGGCAATATCAAATTAATATTAGAGCTGGCCCGCCGATGTAACTCCGCATTCACCGCTAATACTCTTACTTGCCAACCCTCCCGAATATTCCGAGAGACTCCCGAAGTTCAGTGTCCCTCCCGAATTTCATCCCGGGCAACAATATTGGGGGTGGGCCTTAAAGGCACTGCCTTTGGAGTTCTCTACAACCTGTCGCAACGTCCGCCTTTCCTCCATACAGACAGGGTGCCGGCCCAGTCACAATATATTTGGCTTATACACACATACAAATGAATACAGTGCATACTTGGTCAACAGCCATACAGGTCACACTGAGGGTGGCCGTATAAACAACTTTAACACTGTTACAAATATGCGCCACACTGTGAACCCACACCAAACAAGAATTACACATTTTGGGAGAACATCCGCACCGTAACACAACATAAACACAACAGAACAAATACCCACAACCCCTTGCAGCACTTACTCTTCCGGGACGCTACAATATACATCCCCCCGCTATCACCAAACCCCGTCCACCTCAACCCCGCCGCCGAAAAGAGGCATTTTGCATGTGGTTTAGCTCGGTTGGTAGTGTGGCCGTGTCAGCAACTTGGGGGTTGCAGGTTCGATTCCCGCTTCCGCCATCCTCGTCACTGCCGTTGTGTCCTTGGGCAAGACACTTTACCCACCTGCTCCCAGTGCCACCCACACCGGGTTGAATGTAACTTAGATATTGGGTTTCACTATGTAAAGTGCTTTGAGTCACTAGAGAAAAAGCGCTATATAAATATAATTCACTTCACTTCACTTCACTATAAAGTTATATACTGTAAGCCTTGCTTGTTCAAGATTCAATGCAAAACTTGTTTGGATCCCTATTAAAAGGTCAATTTGTTCAACCTCGGCCCGCTGCTTTGTTTGGTTTAAAATTTTGCCCCACTCTGTATTTGAGTTTGACACCCCTGGTCTGGATGGTTCGCTTCCCCTTTGGTCCGGATGACACAATGTCGAATATTTCCAAAAACAATTTGAAATGTGGACTCGTCAAAACACAGAACACTTTTCCACTTTGCATCAGTCCATCTTAGATGATTTTGGGCCCAGAGAGGCCAGCAATGTTTCTGGATGTTGTTGATAAATGGCTTTCACTTTGCATAGTAGAGCTTTAATTTGCACTTGATTTAGAGACCTGTGGTATGCTGAATTTTCCTTGCTTTTTTCTGTATTTATTTATTTAGTGCATGCATCCTACTCTCGTCCCACTTGCAAACTCTCCAGTTTGGCTTGTGCATCGCTCCGGTTTGCTTGTATACCTTGCTTTGTCTAGCGCTTTTAGTTTACATTCTGTTTATCTGTTTCACTTCTTTCATGAAATATTTTTTTCCTAGCCCGTTTTTATTTTGTACTTTGCTCCTCTGTTTTACATTTTCTCAGTCAGTAAAGCCTTGTCTAGCGCTTTTGGTTTAGTTTTGGTAATTAATCATAGTAGTTTTTTCATGGTGTGTTTTCGTGCTCCACCATCCATTTCTGTTTTGGCTACGTCCACCTTCCGCCAAAATAAAGGAAGAACTTTTCTCTACTACTTAAACGTCTCCGCATCCTTGGGTTCCACCCAATCAGTTCCTAACAGCGATTAACTGTATTTAGTGACAGTAGTTTTCTGAAGTGTTCCTGACCCCATGTGGTGATATCCTTTAGAGATTGATGTTGGTTTTTGATACAGTCTGAGGGATCGAAGGTCACGGTCATTCAATGTTGGTTTCCGGCCATGCCGCTTACGTGGAGTGATTTCTCCAGATTTTCTGAACCTTTTGATGATATTACGGACCGTAGATGTTGAAATCCCTAAATTTCTTGCAGTTGCACTTTGAGAAACGTTGTTCTTAAACTGTTTGACTATTTGCTCACGCAGTTGTGGACAAAGGGGTGTACCTCGCCCCATCCTTTCTTGTGAAAGACTCTGCCT
>NC_084626.1:1571355-1671355 GCF_033978795.1 Nerophis ophidion | reverse complement strand
ATGTGAATTATCACGAGAAACCTTGGAGAGGACTGCAGATGTGGGTGACCCCCATCCCTCTAGGGGAGATTTGATGCTATGGACGTCGAGTGGGTCTAGCATAATATTGTGAGAGTCCAGTCTATAGTGGATTTAACATAATATTGTGAGAGTCCAGTCCATAGTGGATTTAACGTAATTGAGAGAGTCCAGTCCATAGTGGATCTAACATAAAAGAGAGTCCAGTCCACAGTGGATTTAACGTAATAGAGGGAGTACAGTCCACAGTGGATTTAACGTAATAGAGAGAGTACAGTCCATAGTGGATTTTACGTAATAGAGAGAGTCCAGTCCATAGTGGATCTAACATAATTGAGAGAGTACAGTCCATAGTGGATTTAACGTAATAGAGGGAGTCCAGTCCATAGTGGATTTAACGTAAGAGAGAGAGTCCAGTCCATAGTGGATTTAATGTAATAGAGAGAGTCCAGTCCATAGTGGATTTAACGTAAGAGAGAGAGTCCAGTCCATAGTGGATTTAACGTAATAGAGAGAGTCCAATCCATAGTGGATTTAACGTAATAGAGAGAGTCCAGTCCATAGTGGATTTAATGTAATAGAGAGAGTACAGTCCATAGTGGATTTAACGTAATAGAGAGAGTCCAGTCCATACTGGATTTAACGTGATAGAGAGAGTCCAGTCCATAGTGGATTTAACGTAATAGAGAGAGTCCACTCCATAGTGGATCCAACATAATTGAGAGAGTCCAGTCCACAGTGGATTTAACGTAATAGAGAGAGTCCAGTCCACAGTGGATTTAACGTGATAGAGAGAGTCCAGTCCATAGTGGATTTAACGTAATAGAGAGAGTCCACTCCATAGTGGATCCAACATAATTGAGAGAGTCCAGTCCACAGTGGACTTAACGTAATAGAGAGAGTCCACTCCATAGTGGATCCAACATAATTGAGAGAGTCCAGTCCACAGTGGATTTAACGTAATAGAGAGAGTCCAGTCCACAGTGGATTTAACGTAATAGAGAGAGTCCAGTCCATAGTGGATTTAACGTCATAGAGAGAGTCCACTCCATAGTGGATTTAACGTCATAGAGAGAGTCCACTCCATAGTGGATCCAACATAATTGAAAGAGTACAGTCCATAGTGGATTTAACATAAAAGAGAGTCCAGTCCACAGTGGACTTAACGTAATAGAGAGAGTCCACTCCATAGTGGATCCAACATAATTGAGAGAGTCCAGTCCATAGTGGATCTAACATAATAGAGAGAGTCCAGTCCATAGTGGATTTAGCGTAATAGAGAAAGTCCAGTCCATAGTGGATTTAACGTCATAGAGAGAGTCCACTCCATAGTGGATCCAACATAATTGAAAGAGTACAGTCCATAGTGGATTTAACATAAAAGAGAGTCCAGTCCACAGTGGACTTAACGTAATAGAGAGAGTCCAGTCCATAGTGGATTTAACGTAATAGAGGGAGTCCAGTCCATAGTGGATTTAACATAATAGAGAGAGTCCAGTCGATAGTGGATTTAACGTAAGAGAGAGAGTACAGTCCATAGTGGATTTAATGTAATAGAGAGAGTCCAGTCCATAGTCGATTTAACGTAATAGAGAGAGTACAGTCCATAGTGGATCTAACATAATAGTGAGTGTCCAGTCCATAGTGGATTTTACGTAATAGAGAGAGTCCACTCCATAGTGGATCTAACATAATTGAGAGAGTACAGTCCATAGTGGATCTAACGTAATAGAGAGAGTCCAGTCCATAGTGGATCCAACATAATTGAGAGAGTACAGTCCATAGTGGATATAACGTAAGAGAGAGAGTCCAGTCCATAGTGGATCTAACATAATAGTGAGTGTCCAGTCCATAGTGGATCTAACATAATAGTGTGATAGTCCAGTCCATAGTGGATTTAACGTAATAGAGAGAGTCCAGTCCATAGTGGATCCAATATAATAGAGAGAGTCCAGTCCATAGTGGATCTAACATAATTGAGAGAGTACAGTCCATAGTGGATTTAACGTAAGAGAGAGAGTCCAGTCCATAGTGGATTTAACGTAATAGAGAGAGTCCAGTCCATAGTGGATTTAATGTAATAGAGAGAGTACAGTCCATAGTGGATTTTACGTAATAGAGAGAGTCCAGTCCATAGTGGATTTAAGGTAATAGAGAGAGTCCAGTCCATAGTGGATTTAATGTAATAGAGAGAGTACAGTCCATAGTCGATTTAACGTAATAGAGAGAGTACAGTCCATAGTGGATCTAAAATAATAGAGAGACTCCAGTCCATAGTGGATCTAACATAATAGTGTGAGAGTCCAGTCCATAGTGGATCCAACATAAAAGTGAGAGTCCAGTCCATAGTGGATCTAACATAATAGAGAGACTCCAGTCCATAGTGGATCTAACATAATAGTGTGAGAGTCAAGTCCATAGTGGATCTAACATAATAGTGTGAGAGTCCAGTCCATAGTGGATCCAACATAAAAGTGAGAGTCCAGTCCATAGTGGATCTAAAATAATAGAGAGAGTCCAGTCCATAGTGGATTTAACATAATAGAGACAGTCCAGTCCATAGTGGATCTAACATAATAGTGTGAGAGTCCAGTCCATAGTGAATCTAACATAATAGAGGGAGTCCAGTCCATAGTGGATTCAACATAATAGAGACAGTCCAGTCCATAGTGGATCTAACATAATAGTGAGAGTCCAGTCCATAGTGGATCTAACATAATTGTGAGAGTCTAGTCCATAGTGGCTCTAATATAATAGACAGAGTCCAGACCATAGTGGATTTAACGTAATAGAGAGAGTCCAGTCCATAGTGGATCTAACATAATAGTGAGAGTCCAGTCCATAGTGGATCCAACATAATAGTGAGAGTCCAGTCCATACTGGATTTAAGGTAATAGAGAGAGTCCAGTCCATAGTAGATCTAATATAATAGAGAGAGTCCAGTCCATAGTGGATCTAACATAATTGAGAGAGTACAGTCCATAGTGGATTTAACGTAATAGAGAGAGTCCAGTCCATAGTGGATTTAACGTAAGAGAGAGAGTCCAGTCCATAGTGGATTTAACGTAATAGAGAGAGTCCAGTCCATAGTGGATTTAATGTAATAGAGAGAGTACAGTCCATAGTGGATTTTACGTAATAGAGAGAGTCCAGTCCATAGTGGATTTAAGGTAATAGAGAGAGTCCAGTCCATAGTGGATTTAATGTAATAGAGAGAGTACAGTCCATAGTGGATTTTACGTAATAGAGAGGGTCCAGTCCATAGTGGATTTAACGTAATAGAGAAAGTCCAGTCCATAGTGGATTTAACGTAATAGAGAGAGTCCACTCCATAGTGGATCCAACATAATTGAGAGAGTCCAGTCCACAGTGGATTTAACGTAATAGAGAGAGTCCAGTCCACAGTGGATTTAACGTAATAGAGAGAGTCCAGTCCATAGTGGATTTAACGTCATAGAGAGAGTCCACTCCATAGTGGATCCAACATAATTGAAAGAGTACAGTCCATAGTGGATTTAACATAAAAGAGAGTCCAGTCCACAGTGGACTTAACGTAATAGAGAGAGTCCACTCCATAGTGGATCCAACATAATTGAGAGAGTCCAGTCCATAGTGGATCTAACATAATAGAGAGAGTCCAGTCCATAGTGGATTTAGCGTAATAGAGAAAGTCCAGTCCATAGTGGATTTAACGTCATAGAGAGAGTCCACTCCATAGTGGATCCAACATAATTGAAAGAGTACAGTCCATAGTGGATTTAACATAAAAGAGAGTCCAGTCCACAGTGGACTTAACGTAATAGAGAGAGTCCAGTCCATAGTGGATTTAACGTAATAGAGAGAGTCCAGTCGATAGTGGATTTAACGTAAGAGAGAGAGTACAGTCCATAGTGGATTTAATGTAATAGAGAGAGTCCAGTCCATAGTCGATCTAACATAATTGAGAGAGTACAGTCCATAGTGGATCTAACGTAATAGAGAGAGTCCAGTCCATAGTGGATCTAACATAATTGAGAGAGTACAGTCCATAGTGGATATAACGTAAGAGAGAGAGTCCAGTCCATAGTGGATCTAACATAATAGTGAGTGTCCAGTCCATAGTGGATCTAACATAATAGTGTGATAGTCCAGTCCATAGTGGATCTAACATAATATAGAGACTCCAGTCCATAGTGGATCTAACATAATAGTGTGAGAGTCCAGTCCATAGTGGATCCAACATAAAAGTGAGAGTCCAGTCCATAGTGGATCTAACATAATAGAGAGACTCCAGTCCATAGTGGATCTAACATAATAGTGTGAGAGTCAAGTCCATAGTGGATCCAACATAATAGTGTGAGAGTCTAGTCCATAGTGGATCCAATATAAAAGTGAGAGTCCAGTCCATAGTGGATCTAAAATAATAGAGAGAGTCCAGTCCATAGTGGATTTAACATGATAGAGACAGTCCAGTCCATAGTGGATCTAACATAATAGTGTGAGAGTCCAGTCCATAGTGAATCTAACATAATAGAGGGAGTCCAGTCCATAGTGGATTCAACATAATAGAGACAGTCCAGTCCATAGTGGATCTAACATAATAGTGAGAGTCCAGTCCATAGTGGATCTAACATAATTGTGAGAGTCTAGTCCATAGTGGCTCTAATATAATAGACAGAGTCCAGACCATAGTGGATTTAACGTAATAGAGAGAGTCCAGTCCATAGTGGATCTAACATAATAGTGAGAGTCCAGTCCATAGTGGATCCAACATAATAGTGAGAGTCCAGTCCATACTGGATTTAACGTAATAGAGAGAGTCCAGTCCATAGTGGATCCAATATAATAGAGAGAGTCCAGTCCATAGTGGATCTAACATAATTGAGAGAGTACAGTCCATAGTGGATTTAACGTAAGAGAGAGAGTCCAGTCCATAGTGGATTTAACGTAATAGAGAGAGTCCAGTCCATAGTGGATTTAATGTAATAGAGAGAGTACAGTCCATAGTGGATTTTACGTAATAGAGAGAGTCCAGTCCATAGTGGATCTAACATAATAGTGAGAGTCCAGTCCATAGTGGATCCAACATAATAGTGAGAGTCCAGTCCATACTGGATTTAACGTAATAGAGAGAGTCCAGTCCATAGTGGATCCAATATAATAGAGAGAGTCCAGTCCATAGTGGATCTAACATAATTGAGAGAGTACAGTCCATAGTGGATTTAACGTAAGAGAGAGAGTCCAGTCCATAGTGGATTTAACGTAATAGAGAGAGTCCAGTCCATAGTGGATTTAATGTAATAGAGAGAGTACAGTCCATAGTGGATTTTACGTAATAGAGAGAGTCCAGTCCATAGTGGATTTAAGGTAATAGAGAGAGTCCAGTCCATAGTGGATTTAATGTAATAGAGAGAGTACAGTCCATAGTGGATTTTACGTAATAGAGAGGGTCCAGTCCGTAGTGGATTTAACGTAATAGAGAGTCCAGTCCATAGTGGATTTAACGTAATAGAGAGAGTCCACTCCATAGTGGATCCAACATAATTGAGAGAGTCCAGTCCACAGTGGATTTAACGTAATAGAGAGAGTCCAGTCCATAGTGGATCTAACATAATAGAGGGAGTCCAGTCCATAGTGGATTTAACGTAATCGAGAAAGTCCAGTCCATAGTGGATTTAACGTCATAGAGAGAGTCCACTCCATAGTGGATCCAACATAATTGAGAGAGTACAGTCCATAGTGGATTTAACATAAAAGAGAGTCCAGTCCATAATTGATTTAATGTAATAGAGAGAGTCCAGTCCATAGTCGAATTAACGTAATAGAGAGAGTACAGTCCATAGTGGATCTAACATAATAGTGAGTGTCCAGTCCATAGTGGATTTTACGTAATAGAGAGAGTCCACTCCATAGTGGATCCAACATAATTGAGAGAGTACAGTCCATAGTGGATCTAACGTAATAGAGAGAGTCCAGTCCATAGTGGATCCAACATAATTGAGAGAGTACAGTCCATAGTGGATCTAACGTAATAGAGAGAGTCCAGTCCATAGTGGATCTAACATAATTGAGAGAGTACAGTCCATAGTGGATATAACGTAAGAGAGAGAGTCCAATCCATAGTGGATCTAACATAATAGTGAGTGTCCAGTCCATAGTGGATCTAACATAATAGAGAGACTCCAGTCCATAGTGGATCTAACATAATAGTGTGAGAGTCCTGTCCATAGTGGATCCAACATAAAAGTGAGAGTCCAGTCCATAGTGGATCTAACATAATAGAGAGACTCCAGTCCATAGTGGATCTAACATAATAGTGTGAGAGTCAAGTCCATAGTGGATCTAACATAATAGTGTGAGAGTCCAGTCCATAGTGGATCCAACATAAAAGTGAGAGTCCAGTCCATAGTGGATCTAAAATAATAGAGAGAGTCCAGTCCATAGTGGATCTAACATAATAGTGTGAGAGTCCAGTCCATAGTGAATCTAACATAATAGAGGGAGTCCAGTCCATAGTGGATTCAACATAATAGAGACAGTCCAGTCCATAGTGGATCTAACATAATAGTGAGAGTCTAGTCCATAGTGGCTCTAATATAATAGACAGAGTCCAGTCCATAGTGGATTTAACGTAGTAGAGAGAGTCCAGTCCATAGTGGATCTAACAAAATAGTGAGAGTCCAGTCCATAGTGGATCTAACATAATAGTGAGAGTCCAGTCCATACTGGATTTAACGTAATAGAGAGAGTCCAGTCCATAGTGGATCTAATATAATAGAGAGAGTCCAGTCCATAGTGGATCTAACATAATTGAGAGGGTACAGTCCATAGTGGATTTAACGTAATAGAGAGAGTCCAGTCCATAGTGGATTTAACGTAAGAGAGAGAGTCCTGTCCATAGTGGATCCAACATAAAAGTGAGAGTCCAGTCCATAGTGGATCTAACATAATAGAGAGACTCCAGTCCATAGTGGATCTAACATAATAGCGTGAGAGTCAAGTCCATAGTGGATCTAACATAATAGTGTGAGAGTCCAGTCCATAGTGGATCCAACATAAAAGTGAGAGTCCAGTCCATAGTGGATCTAAAATAATAGAGAGAGTCCAGTCCATAGTGGATCTAACATAATAGTGTGAGAGTCCAGTCCATAGTGAATCTAACATAATAGAGGGAGTCCAGTCCATAGTGGATTCAACATAATAGAGACAGTCCAGTCCATAGTGGATCTAACATAATAGTGAGAGTCTAGTCCATAGTGGCTCTAATATAATAGACAGAGTCCAGTCCATAGTGGATTTAACGTAGTAGAGAGAGTCCAGTCCATAGTGGATCTAACAAAATAGTGAGAGTCCAGTCCATAGTGGATCTAACATAATAGTGAGAGTCCAGTCCATACTGGATTTAACGTAATAGAGAGAGTCCAGTCCATAGTGGATCTAATATAATAGAGAGAGTCCAGTCCATAGTGGATCTAACATAATTGAGAGGGTACAGTCCATAGTGGATTTAACGTAATAGAGAGAGTCCAGTCCATAGTGGATTTAACGTAAGAGAGAGAGTCCAGTCCATAGTGGATTTAATGTAATAGAGAGATTACAGTCCATAGTGGATTTAACGTAATAGAGAGAATCCAATCCATAGTGGATTTAACGTAATAGAGAGAGTCCAGTCCATAGTGGATTTAGTGTAATAGAGAGAGTACAGTCCATAGTGGATTTTACGTAATGGAGAGGGTCCAGTCCATAGTGGATTTAACGTAATAGAGAGTCCAGTCCATAGTGGATTTAACGTAATAGAAAGAGTCCACTCCATAGTGGATACAACATAATTGAGAGAGTCCAGTCCACAGTGGATTTAACGTAATAGAGAGAGTCCAGTCCATAGTCGATTTAACGTAATAGAGAGAGTCCGGTCCATAGTGGATCTAACATAATAGAGAGAGTCCAGTCCATAGTGGATTTAACGTCATAGAGAGAGTCCACTCCATAGTGGATCCAACATAATTGAGAGAGTACAGTTTTTTAGTGGATTTAACATAAAAGAGAGTCCAGTCCATAGTGGATTTAACGTAATAGAGAGAGTCCAGTCCACAGTGGATTTAACGTAATAGAGAGAGTCCAGTCGATAGTGGATTTAACGTAAGAGAGAGAGTCCAGTCCATAGTGGATTTAACGTAATAGAGAGAGTCCAGTCGATAGTGGATTTAACGTAAGAGAGAGAGTCCAGTCCATAGCGGATTTAACGTAATAGAGAGAGTCCAGTCGATAGTGGATTTAACGTAATATAGAGTCCAGTCCATAGTGGATCCAACATAATTGAGAGAGTCCAGTCCACAGTGGATTTAAAGTAATAGAGAGAGTCCAGTCCACAGTGGATTTAACGTAATAGAGAGAGTCCAGTCGATAGTGGATTTAACGTAAGAGAGAGAGTCCAGTCCATAGTGGATCTAACATAATAGAGAGAGTCCAGTCCATAGTGGATTTAACGTAATAGAGAAAGTCCAGTCCATAGTGGATTTAACGTCATAGAGAGAGTCCACTCCATAGTGGATCTAACATAATAGAGAAAGTCCAGTCCATAGTGGATTTAACGTAATAGAGAAAGTCCAGTCCATAGTGGATTTAACGTCATAGAGAGAGTTCACTCCATAGTGGATCCAACATAATTGAGAGAGTACAGTCCATAGTGGATTTAACATAAAAGAGAGTCCAGTCCATAGTGGATTTAACGTAATAGAGAGAGTCCAGTCCATAGTGGATTAAACGTAATAGAGAAAGTCCAGTCGATAGTGGATTTAACGTAAGAGAGAGAGTCCAGTCCATAGTGGATTTAATGTTATAGAGAGAGTCCAGTCCATAGTCAATTTAACGTAATAGAGAGAGTACAGTCCATAGTGGATCTAACATAATAGTGAGTGTCCAGTCCATAGTGGATTTTACGTAATAGAGGGAGTCCACTCCATAGTGGATCTAACATAATTGAGAGAGTACAGTCCATAGTGGATCTAACGTAAGAGAGAGAGTCCAGTCCATAGTGGATCTAACATAATAAGGAGACTCCAGTCCATAGTGGATCTAACATAATAGTGTGAGAGTCCAGTCCATAGTGGATCCAACATAAAAGTGAGAGTCCAGTCCATAGTGGATCTAACATAATAGAGAGACTCCAGTCCATAGTGGATCTAACATAATAGTGTGAGAGTCCAGTCCATAGTGGATCTAACATAATAGAGAGACTCCAGTCCATAGTGGATCTAACATAATAGTGTGAGAGTCCAGTCCATAGTGGATCCAACATAAAAGTGAGAGTCCAGTCCATAGTGGATCTAACATAATAGTGTGTGAGTCAAGTCCATAGTGGATCTAACATAATAGAGAGACTCCAGTCCATAGTGGATCTAACATAATAGTGTGTGAGTCAATTCCATAGTGGATCTAACATAATAGTGTGAGAGTCCAGTCCATAGTGGATCCAACATAAAAGTGAGAGTCCAGTCCATAGTGGATCTAAAATAATAGAGAGAGTCCAGTCCATAGTGGATCTAACATAATAGTGTGATAGTCCAGTCCATAGTGGATCTAACATAATAGTTTGAGAGTCCAGTCCATAGTGGATCTAAAATAATACAGAGAGTCCAGTCCATAGTGGATTTAACATAATAGTGTGAGTCCAGTCGATAACGGATCTAATATAAGAGTGAGAGTCCAGTCCATAGTGGATCTAACATAATAGAGTGAGGCCAGTCCTTAGTGGATCTAATATAATAGTGAGAGTCCAGTCCATAGTGTATTTAACATAATAGAGAGAGTCCAGTCCATATTGGATTTAGCGTAATAGAGAAAGTCCAGTCCATAGTGGATTTAACGTCATAGAGAGAGTCCACTCCATAGTGGATCCAACATAATTGAGAGAGTACAGTCCATAGTGGATTTAACGTAAGAGAGAGAGTACAGTCCATAGTGGATTTAATGTAATAGAGAGAGTCCAGTCCATAGTGTATTTAACATAATAGTGTGAGTCCAGTCCATAACGGATCTAATATAAGAGTGAGAGTCCAGTCCATAGTGGATCTAACATAATAGAGTGAGGCCAGTCCTTAGTGGATCTAATATAATAGTGAGAGTCCAGTCCATAGTGGATTTAACATAATAGAGAGAGTCCAGTCCATAGTGGATTTAACATAAAAGAGAGTCCAGTCCATAGTGGATTTAACGTAATAGAGAGAGTCCAGTCCATAGTGGATTTAACGTAATAGAGAGAGTCCAGTCCATAGTGGATTTAACGTAAGAGAGAGAGTACAGTCCATAGTGGATTTAATGTAATAGAGAGAGTCCAGTCCATAGTGGATCTAACATAATTGAGAGAGTACAGTCCATAGTGGATATAACGTAAGAGAGAGAGTCCAGTCCATAGTGGATCTAACATAATAGTGAGTGTCCAGTCCATAGTGGATCTAACATAATAGTGTGATAGTCCAGTCCATAGTGGATCTAACATAATAGTGAGAGTCCAGTCCATACTGGATTTAACGTAATAGAGAGAGTCCAGTCCATAGTGGATCTAATATAATAGAGAGAGTCCAGTCCATAGTGGATCTAACATAATTGAGAGAGTACAGTCCATAGTGGATTTAACGTAATAGAGAGAGTCCAGTCCATAGTGGATTTAACGTAAGAGAGAGAGTCCAGTCCATAGTGGATCTAACATAATAGAGAGAGTCCAGTCCATAGTGGATTTAACGTAATAGAGAAAGTCCAGTCCATAGTGGATTTAACGTCATAGAGAGAGTCCACTCCATAGTGGATCTAACATAATAGAGAGAGTCCAGTAAATAGTGGATTTAACGTAATAGAGAAAGTCCAGTCCATAGTGGATTTAACGTCATAGAGAGAGTCCACCCCATAGTGGATCCAACATAATTGAGAGAGTACAGTCCATAGTGGATTTAACATAAAAGAGAGTCAAGTCCATAGTGGATTTAACGTAATAGAGAGAGTCCAGTCCATAGTGGATTAAACGTAATAGAGAAAGTCCAGTCGATAGTGGATTTAACGTAAGAGAGAGAGTCCAGTCCATAGTGGATTTAATGTAATAGAGAGAGTCCAGTCCATAGTCGATTTAACGTAATAGAGAGAGTACAGTCCATAGTGGATCTAACATAATTGAGAGAGTACAGTCCATAGTGGATCTAACGTAAGAGAGAGAGTCCAGTCCATAGTGGATCTAACATAATAGAGAGACTCCAGTCCATAGTAGATCTAACATAATAGTGTGAGAGTCCAGTCCATAGTGGATGCAACATAAAAGTGAGAGTCCAGTCCATAGTGGATCTAACATAATAGTGTGAGAGTCCAGTCCATAGTGGATCTAACATAATAGAGAGACTCCAGTCCATAGTGGATCTAACATAATAGAGAGACTCCAGTCCATAGTGGATCTAACATAATAGTGTGAGAGTCCAGTCCATAGTGGATCCAACATAAAAGTGAAAGTCCAGTCCATAGTGGATCTAACATAATAGAGAGACTCCAGTCCATAGTGGATCTAACATAATAGTGTGTGAGTCAAGTCCATAGTGGATCCAACATAAAAGTGAGAGTCCAGTCCATAGTGGATCTAAAATAATAGAGTCCAGTCCATAGTGGATCTAACATAATAGTGTGATAGTCCAGTCCATAGTGGATCTAACATAATAGTTTGAGAGTCCAGTCCATAGTGGATCTAACATAATAGTGAGTCTCCAGTCCATACTGGATTTAACGTAATAGAGAGAGTCCAGTCCATAGTGGATCTAATATAATAGACAGAGTCCAGTCCATAGTGGATTTAACGTAGTAGAGAGAGTCCAGTCCATAGTGGATCTAACATAATAGTGAGAGTCCAGTCCATAGTGGATCTAACATAATAGTGAGAGTCCAGTCCATACTGGATTTAACGTAATAGAGAGAGTCCAGTCCATAGTGGATCTAATATAATAGACAGAGTCCAGTCCATAGTGGATTTAACGTAGTAGAGAGAGTCCAGTCCATAGTGGATCTAACATAATTGAGAGAGTACAGTCCATAGTGGATTTAACGTAATAGAGAGAGTCCAGTCCATAGTGGATTTAACGTAAGAGAGAGAGTCCAGTCCATAGTGGATTTAATGTAATGGAGAGATTACAGTCCATAGTGGATTTAACGTAATAGAGAGAGTACAGTCCATAGTGGATTTAATGTAATAGAGAGAGTACAGTCCATAGTGGATTTTACGTAATAGAGAGGGTCCAGTCCATAGTGGATTTAACGTAATAGAGAGTCCAGTCCATAGTGGATTTAACGTAATAGAGAGAGTCCACTCCATAGTGGATCCAACATAATTGAGAGAGTCCAGTCCACAGTGGATTTAAAGTAATAGAGAGAGTCCAGTCCACAGTGGATTTAACGTAATAGAGAGAGTCCAGTCCATAGTGGATCTAACATAATAGAGAGAGTCCAGTCCATAGTGGATTTAACGTAATAGAGAAAGTCCAGTCCATAGTGGATTTAACGTCATAGAGAGAGTCCACTCCATAGTGGATCTAACATAATAGAGAGAGTCCAGTCCATAGTGGATTTAACGTAATAGAGAAAGTCCAGTCCATAGTGGATTTAACGTCATAGAGTCCACTACATAGTGGATCCAACATAATTGAGAGAGTACAGTCCATAGTGGATTTAACATAAAAGAGAGTCCAGTCCATAGTGGATTTAACGTAAGAGAGAGAGTCCAGTCCATAGTCGATTTAACGTAATAGAGAGAGTACAGTCCATAGTGGATCTAACATAATAGTGAGTGTCCAGTCCATAGTGGATTTTACGTAATAGAGGGAGTCCACTCCATAGTGGATCTAACATAATTGAGAGAGTACAGTACATAGTGGATCTAACGTAAGAGAGAGAGTCCAGTCCATAGTGGATCTAACATAATAGAGAGACTCCAGTCCATAGTGGATCTAACATAATAGTGTGAGAGTCCAGTCCATAGTGGATCCAACATAAAAGTGAGAGTCCAGTCCATAGTGGATCTAACATAATAGAGAGACTCCAGTCCATAGTGGATCTAACATAATAGTGTGAGAGTCCAGTCCATAGTGGATCTAACATAATAGAGAGACTCCAGTCCATAGTGGATCTAACATAATAGTGTGAGAGTCCAGTCCATAGTGAATCTAACATAATAGAGGGAGTCCAGTCCATAGTGGATTCAACATAATAGAGACAGTCCAGTCCATAGTGGATCTAACATAATAGTGAGAGTCCAGTCCATAGTGGATCTAACATAATTGTGAGAGTCTAGTCCATAGTGGCTCTAATATAATAGACAGAGTCCAGTCCACAGTGGATTTAACGTAATAGAGAGAGTCCAGTCCATACTGGATTTAACGTAATAGAGAGAGTCCAGTCCATAGTGGATCTAATATAATAGAGAGAGTACAGTCCATAGTGGATTTAACGTAATAGAGAGAGTCCAGTCTATAGTGGATTTAACGTGAGAGAGAGTCCAGTCCATAGTAGATTTAACGTAATAGAGAGAGTCCACTCCATAGTGGATCCAACATAATTGAGAGAGTCCAGTCCATAGTCGATTTAACGTAATAGAGAGAGTCCAGTCCATAGTGGATCTAACATAATAGAGAGAGTCCAGTCCATAGTGGATTTAACGTAATAGAGAAAGTCCAGTCCATAGTGGATTTAACGTCATAGAGAGAGTCCACTCCATAGTGGATCCAACATAATTGAGAGAGTACAGTTTTTTAGTGGATTTAACATAAAAGAGAGTCCAGTCCATAGTGGATTTAACGTAATAGAGAGAGTCCAGTCCACAGTGGATTTAACGTAATAGAGAGAGTCCAGTCGATAGTGGATTTAACGTAAGAGAGAGAGTCCAGTCCATAGTGGATTTAACGTAATAGAGAGAGTCCACTCCATAGTGGATCCAACATAATTGAGAGAGTCCAGTCCACAGTGGATTTAACGTAATAGAGAGAGTCCAGTCCACAGTGGATTTAACGTAATAGAGAGAGTCCAGTCGATAGTGGATTTAACGTAAGAGAGAGAGTCCAGTCCATAGTGGATTTAATGTAATAGAGAGAGTCCAGTCCATAGTGGATTTTACGTAATAGAGAGAGTCCAGTCCATAGTGGATTTAACGTAATAGAGAGTCCAGCCCATAGTGGATTTAACGTAATAGAGAGAGTCCAGTCCATAGTGGATTTAACGTAATAGAGAGTCCAGCCCATAGTGGATTTAACGTAATAGAGAGAGTCCACTCCATGGTGGATCCAACATAATTGAGAGAGTACAGTCCATAGTGGATTTAACATAAAAGAGAGTCCAGTCCATAGTGGATTTAACGTAATAGAGAGAGTCCAGTCCATAGTGGATTTAACGTAATAGAGAGAGTCCAGTCCACAGTGGATTTAACGTAATAGAGAGAGTCCAGTCGATAGTGGATTTAACGTAAGAGAGAGAGTCCAGTCCATAGTCGATTTAACGTAATAGAGAGAGTACAGTCCATAGTGGATCCAACATAATAGTGAGTGTCCAGTCCATAGTGGATTTTACGTAATAGAGGGAGTCCACTCCATAGTGGATCTAACATAATTGAGAGAGTACAGTCCATAGTGGATCTAACGTAATAGAGAGCGTCCAGTCCATAGTGGATCTAACATAATTGAGAGAGTCCAGTCCATAGTGGATCTAACATAATAGAGAGACTCCAGTCCATAGTGGAGCTAACATAATAGTGTGAGAGTCCAGTCCATAGTGGATCCAACATAAAAGTGAGAGTCCAGTCCATAGTGGATCTAACATAATAGAGAGACTCCAGTCCATAGTGGATCTAACATAATAGTGTGAGAGTCCAGTCCATAGTGGATCTAACATAATAGAGAGACTCCAGTCCATAGTGGATCTAACATAATAGTATGAGAGTCCAGTCCATAGTGGATCCAACATAAAAGTGAGAGTCCAGTCCATAGTGGATCTAACATAATAGAGAGACTCCAGTCCATAGTGGATCTAACATAATAGTGTGAGAGTCCAGTCCATAGTGGATCCAACATAAAAGTGAGAGTCCAGTCCATAGTGGATCTAACATAATAGAGAGACTCCAGTCCATAGTGGATCTAACATAATAGAGAGACTCCAGTCTATAGTGGATCTAACATAATAGTGTGTGAGTCAAGTCCATAGTGGATCTAACATAATAGTGTGAGAGTCCAGTCCATAGTGGATCCAACATAAAAGTGAGAGTCCAGTCCATAGTGGATATAAAATAATAGAGAGAGTCCAGTCCATAGTGGATCTAACATAATAATGTGAGAGTCCAGTCCATAGTGAATCTAACATAATAGAGGGAGTCCAGTCCATAGTGGATTCAACATAATAGAGACAGTCCAGTCCATAGTTGATCTAACATAATAGTGAGAGTCCAGTCCATAGTGGATCTAACATAATTGTGAGAGTCTAGTCCATAGTGGCTCTAATATAATAGACAGAGTCCAGTCCATAGTGGATTTAACGTAATAGAGAGAGTCCAGTCCATACTGGATTTAACGTAATAGAGAGAGTCCAGTCCATAGTGGATCTAATATAATAGAGAGAGTACAGTCCATAGTGGATTTAACGTGAGAGAGAGTCCAGTCCATAGTGGATTTAATGTAATAGAGAGAGTCCAGTCCATAGTGGATTTAACGTAATAGAGAGAGTCCAGTCCATAGTGGATTTAATGTAATAGAGAGAGTACAGTCCATAGTGGATTTTACGTAATAGAGAGAGTCCAGTCCATAGTGGATTTAACGTAATAGAGAGTCCAGTCCATAGTAGATTTAACGTAATAGAGAGAGTCCACTCCATAGTGGATCCAACATAATTGAGAGAGTCCAGTCCATAGTCGATTTAACGTAATAGAGAGAGTCCAGTCCATAGTGGATCTAACATAATAGAGAGAGTCCAGTCCATAGTGGATTTAACGTCATAGAGAGAGTCCACTCCATAGTGGATCCAACATAATTGAGAGAGTACAGTTTTTTAGTGGATTTAACATAAAAGAGAGTCCAGTCCATAGTGGATTTAACGTAATAGAGAGAGTCCAGTCCACAGTGGATTTAACGTAATAGAGAGAGTCCAGTCGATAGTGGATTTAACGTAAGAGAGAGAGTCCAGTCCATAGTGGATTTAATGTAATAGAGAGAGTCCAGTCCATAGTCGATTTAACGTAATAGAGAGAGTACAGTCCATAGTGGATTTAACGTAATAGAGAGTCCAGTCCATAGTGGATTTAACGTAATAGAGAGAGTCCACTCCATAGTGGATCCAACATAATTGAGAGAGTCCAGTCCACAGTGGATTTAACGTAATAGAGAGAGTCCAGTCCACAGTGGATTTAACGTAATAGAGAGAGTCCAGTCGATAGTGGATTTAACGTAAGAGAGAGAGTCCAGTCCATAGTGGATTTAATGTAATAGAGAGAGTCCAGTCCATAGTGGATTTTACGTAATAGAGAGAGTCCAGTCCATAGTGGATTTAACGTAATAGAGAGTCCAGCCCATAGTGGATTTAACGTAATAGAGAGAGTCCACTCCATGGTGGATCCAACATAATTGAGAGAGTACAGTCCATAGTGGATTTAACATAAAAGAGAGTCCAGTCCATAGTGGATTTAACGTAATAGAGAGAGTCCAGTCCATAGTGGATTTAACGTAATAGAGAGAGTCCAGTCCACAGTGGATTTAACGTAATAGAGAGAGTCCAGTCGATAGTGGATTTAACGTAAGAGAGAGAGTACAGTCCATAGTGGATTTAATGTAATAGAGAGAGTCCAGTCCATAGTCGATTTAACGTAATAGAGAGAGTACAGTCCATAGTGGATCCAACATAATAGTGAGTGTCCAGTCCATAGTGGATTTTACGTAATAGAGGGAGTCCACTCCATAGTGGATCTAACATAATTGAGAGAGTACAGTCCATAGTGGATCTAACGTAATAGAGAGCGTCCAGTCCATAGTGGATCTAACATAATTGAGAGAGTCCAGTCCATAGTGGATCTAACATAATAGAGAGACTCCAGTCCATAGTGGAGCTAATATAATAGTGTGAGAGTCCAGTCCATAGTGGATCCAACATAAAAGTGAGAGTCCAGTCCATAGTGGATCTAACATAATAGAGAGACTCCAGTCCATAGTGGATCTAACATAATAGTGTGAGAGTCCAGTCCATAGTGGATCTAACATAATAGAGAGACTCCAGTCCATAGTGGATCTAACATAATAGTATGAGAGTCCAGTCCATAGTGGATCCAACATAAAAGTGAGAGTCCAGTCCATAGTGGATCTAACATAATAGAGAGACTCCAGTCCATAGTGGATCTAACATAATAGTGTGAGAGTCCAGTCCATAGTGGATCCAACATAAAAGTGAGAGTCCAGTCCATAGTGGATCTAACATAATAGAGAGACTCCAGTCCATAGTGGATCTAACATAATAGAGAGACTCCAGTCTATAGTGGATCTAACATAATAGTGTGTGAGTCAAGTCCATAGTGGATCTAACATAATAGTGTGAGAGTCCAGTCCATAGTGGATCCAACATAAAAGTGAGAGTCCAGTCCATAGTGGATATAAAATAATAAAGAGAGTCCAGTCCATAGTGGATCTAACATAATAATGTGAGAGTCCAGTCCATAGTGAATCTAACATAATAGAGGGAGTCCAGTCCATAGTGGATTCAACATAATAGAGACAGTCCAGTCCATAGTGGATCTAACATAATAGTGAGAGTCCAGTCCATAGTGGATCTAACATAATTGTGAGAGTCTAGTCCATAGTGGCTCTAATATAATAGACAGAGTCCAGTCCATAGTGGATTTAACGTAATAGAGAGAGTCCAGTCCATACTGGATTTAACGTAATAGAGAGAGTCCAGTCCATAGTGGATCTAATATAATAGAGAGAGTACAGTCCATAGTGGATTTAACGTAATAGAGAGAGTCCAGTCTATAGTGGATTTAACGTGAGAGAGAGTCCAGTCCATAGTGGATTTAATGTAATAGAGAGAGTCCAGTCCATAGTGGATTTAACGTAGTAGAGAGAGTCCAGTCCATAGTGGATTTAATGTAATAGAGAGAGTACAGTCCATAGTGGATTTTACGTAATAGAGAGAGTCCAGTCCATAGTGGATTTAACGTAATAGAGAGAGTCCACTCCATAGTGGATCCAACATAATTGAGAGAGTCCAGTCCATAGTCGATTTAACGTAATAGAGAGAGTCCAGTCCATAGTGGATCTAACATAATAGAGAGAGTCCAGTCCATAGTGGATTTAACGTAATAGAGAAAGTCCAGTCCATAGTGGATTTAACGTCATAGAGAGAGTCCACTCCATAGTGGATCCAACATAATTGAGAGAGTACAGTTTTTTAGTGGATTTAACATAAAAGAGAGTCCAGTCCATAGTGGATTTAACGTAATAGAGAGAGTCCAGTCCACAGTGGATTTAACGTAATAGAGAGAGTCCAGTCGATAGTGGATTTAACGTAAGAGAGAGAGTCCAGTCCATAGTGGATTTAATGTAATAGAGAGAGTCCAGTCCATAGTCGATTTAACGTAATAGAGAGAGTACAGTCCATAGTGGATTTAACGTAATAGAGAGAGTCCACTCCATAGTGGATCCAACATAATTGAGAGAGTCCAGTCCACAGTGGATTTAACGTAATAGAGAGAGTCCAGTCCACAGTGGATTTAACGTAATAGAGAGAGTCCAGTCGATAGTGGATTTAACGTAAGAGAGAGAGTCCAGTCCATAGTGGATTTAATGTAATAGAGAGAGTCCAGTCCATAGTGGATTTTACGTAATAGAGAGAGTCCAGTCCATAGTGGATTTAACGTAATAGAAAGAGTCCACTCCATGGTGGATCCAACATAATTGAGAGAGTACAGTCCATAGTGGATTTAACATAAAAGAGAGTCCAGTCCATAGTGGATTTAACGTAATAGAGAGAGTCCAGTCCATAGTGGATTTAACGTAATAGAGAGAGTCCAGTCCACAGTGGATTTAACGTAATAGAGAGAGTCCAGTCGATAGTGGATTTAACGTAAGAGAGAGAGTACAGTCCATAGTGGATTTAATGTAATAGAGGGAGTCCACTCCATAGTGGATCTAACATAATTGAGAGAGTACAGTCCATAGTGGATCTAACGTAATAGAGAGCGTCCAGTCCATAGTGGATCTAACATAATTGAGAGAGTCCAGTCCATAGTGGATCTAACATAATAGAGAGACTCCAGTCCATAGTGGAGCTAACATAATAGTGTGAGAGTCCAGTCCATAGTGGATCCAACATAAAAGTGAGAGTCCAGTCCATAGTGGATCTAACATAATAGAGAGACTCCAGTCCATAGTGGATCTAACATAATAGTGTGAGAGTCCAGTCCATAGTGGATCTAACATAATAGTATGAGAGTCCAGTCCATAGTGGATCCAACATAAAAGTGAGAGTCCAGTCCATAGTGGATCTAACATAATTGTGAGAGTCTAGTCCATAGTGGCTCTAATATAATAGACAGAGTCCAGTCCATAGTGGATTTAACGTAATAGAGAGAGTCCAGTCCATACTGGATGTAACGTAATAGAGAGAGTCCAGTCCATAGTGGATCTAATATAATAGAGAGAGTACAGTCCATAGTGGATTTAACGTAATAGAGAGAGTCCAGTCTATAGTGGATTTAACGTGAGAGAGAGTCCAGTCCATAGTAGATTTAACGTAATAGAGAGAGTCCACTCCATAGTGGATCCAACATAATTGAGAGAGTCCAGTCCATAGTCGATTTAACGTAATAGAGAGAGTCCAGTCCATAGTGGATCTAACATAATAGAGAGAGTCCAGTCCATAGTGGATTTAACGTAATAGAGAAAGTCCAGTCCATAGTGGATTTAACGTCATAGAGAAAGTCCACTCCATAGTGGATCCAACATAATTGAGAGAGTACAGTTTTTTAGTGGATTTAACATAAAAGAGAGTCCAGTCCATAGTGGATTTAACGTAATAGAGAGAGTCCAGTCCACAGTGGATTTAACGTAATAGAGAGAATCCAGTCGATAGTGGATTTAACGTAAGAGAGAGAGTCCAGTCCATAGTGGATTTAATGTAATAGAGAGAGTCCAGTCCATAGTCGATTTAACGTAATAGAGAGAGTACAGTCCATAGTGGATTTAACGTAATAGAGAGTCCAGTCCATAGTGGATTTAACGTAATAGAGAGAGTCCACTCCATAGTGGATCCAACATAATTGAGAGAGTCCAGTCCACAGTGGATTTAACGTAATAGAGAGAGTCCAGTCCACAGTGGATTTAACGTAATAGAGAGAGTCCAGTCGATAGTGGATTTAACGTAAGAGAGAGAGTCCAGTCCATAGTGGATTTAATGTAATAGAGAGAGTCCAGTCCATAGTGGATTTTACGTAATAGAGAGAGTCCAGTCCATAGTGGATTTAACGTAATAGAGAGTCCAGCCCATAGTGGATTTAACGTAATAGAGAGAGTCCACTCCATGGTGGATCCAACATAATTGAGAGAGTACAGTCCATAGTGGATTTAACATAAAAGAGAGTCCAGTCCATAGTGGATTTAACGTAATAGAGAGAGTCCAGTCCATAGTGGATTTAACGTAATAGAGAGAGTCCAGTCCACAGTGGATTTAACGTAATAGAGAGAGTCCAGTCGATAGTGGATTTAACGTAAGAGAGAGAGTACAGTCCATAGTGGATTTAATGTAATAGAGAGAGTCCAGTCCATAGTCGATTTAACGTAATAGAGAGAGTACAGTCCATAGTGGATCCAACATAATAGTGAGTGTCCAGTCCATAGTGGATTTTACGTAATAGAGGGAGTCCACTACATAGTGGATCTAACATAATTGAGAGAGTACAGTCCATAGTGGATCTAACGTAATAGAGAGCGTCCAGTCCATAGTGGATCTAACATAATTGAGAGAGTCCAGTCCATAGTGGATCTAACATAATAGAGAGACTCCAGTCCATAGTGGAGCTAACATAATAGTGTGAGAGTCCAGTCCATAGTGGATCCAACATAAAAGTGAGAGTCCAGTCCATAGTGGATCTAACATAATAGAGAGACTCCAGTCCATAGTGGATCTAACATAATAGTGTGAGAGTCCAGTCCATAGTGGATCTAACATAATAGAGAGACTCCAGTCCATAGTGGATCTAACATAATAGTATGAGAGTCCAGTCCATAGTGGATCCAACATAAAAGTGAGAGTCCAGTCCATAGTGGATCTAACATAATAGAGAGACTCCAGTCCATAGTGGATCTAACATAATAGTGTGAGAGTCCAGTCCATAGTGGATCCAACATAAAAGTGAGAGTCCAGTCCATAGTGGATCTAACATAATAGAGAGACTCCAGTCCATAGTGGATCTAACATAATAGAGAGACTCCAGTCTATAGTGGATCTAACATAATAGTGTGTGAGTCAAGTCCATAGTGGATCTAACATAATAGTGTGAGAGTCCAGTCCATAGTGGATCCAACATAAAAGTGAGAGTCCAGTCCATAGTGGATATAAAATAATAGAGAGAGTCCAGTCCATAGTGGATCTAACATAATAATGTGAGAGTCCAGTCCATAGTGAATCTAACATAATAGAGGGAGTCCAGTCCATAGTGGATTCAACATAATAGAGACAGTCCAGTCCATAGTGGATTCAACATAATAGAGACAGTCCAGTCCATAGTGGATCTAACATAATAGTGAGAGTCTAGTCCATAGTGGCTCTAATATAATAGACAGAGTCCAGTCCATAGTGGATTTAACGTAATAGAGAGAGTCCAGTCCATACTGGATTTAACGTAATAGAGAGAGTCCAGTCCATAGTGGATCTAATATAATAGAGAGAGTACAGTCCATAGTGGATTTAACGTAATAGAGAGAGTCCAGTCTATAGTGGATTTAACGTGAGAGAGAGTCCAGTCCATAGTGGATTTAATGTAATAGAGAGAGTCCAGTCCATAGTGGATTTAACGTAATAGAGAGAGTCCAGTCCATAGTGGATTTAATGTAATAGAGAGAGTACAGTCCATAGTGGATTTTACGTAATCGAGAGAGTCCAGTCCATAGTGGATTTAAAGTAATAGAGAGTCCAGTCCATAGTAGATTTAACGTAATAGAGAGAGTCCACTTCATAGTGGATCCAACATAATTGAGAGAGTCCAGTCCATAGTCGATTTAACGTAATAGAGAGAGTCCAGTCCATAGTGGATCTAACATAATAGAGAGAGTCCAGTCCATAGTGGATTTAACGTAATAGAGAAAGTCCAGTCCATAGTGGATTTAACGTCATAGAGAGAGTCCACTCCATAGTGGATCCAACATAATTGAGAGAGTACAGTTTTTTAGTGGATTTAACATAAAAGAGAGTCCAGTCCATAGTGGATTTAACGTAATAGAGAGAGTCCAGTCCACAGTGGATTTAACGTAATAGAGAGAGTCCAGTCGATAGTGGATTTAACGTAAGAGAGAGAGTCCAGTCCATAGTGGATTTAATGTAATAGAGAGAGTCCAGTCCATAGTCGATTTAACGTAATAGAGAGAGTACAGTCCATAGTGGATTTAACGTAATAGAGAGTCCAGTCCATAGTGGATTTAACGTAATAGAGAGAGTCCACTCCATAGTGGATCCAACATAATTGAGAGAGTCCAGTCCACAGTGGATTTAACGTAATAGAGAGAGTCCAGTCCACAGTGGATTTAACGTAATAGAGAGAGTCCAGTCGATAGTGGATTTAACGTAAGAGAGAGAGTCCAGTCCATAGTGGATTTAATGTAATAGAGAGAGTCCAGTCCATAGTGGATTTTACGTAATAGAGAGAGTCCAGTCCATAGTGGATTTAACGTAATAGAGAGTCCAGCCCATAGTGGATTTAACGTAATAGAAAGAGTCCACTCCATGGTGGATCCAACATAATTGAGAGAGTACAGTCCATAGTGGATTTAACATAAAAGAGAGTCCAGTCCATAGTGGATTTAACGTAATAGAGAGAGTCCAGTCCATAGTGGATTTAACGTAATAGAGAGAGTCCAGTCCACAGTGGATTTAACGTAATAGAGAGAGTCCAGTCGATAGTGGATTTAACGTAAGAGAGAGAGTACAGTCCATAGTGGATTTAATGTAATAGAGAGAGTCCAGTCCATAGTCGATTTAACGTAATAGAGAGAGTACAGTCCATAGTGGATCCAACATAATAGTGAGTGTCCAGTCCATAGTGGATTTTACGTAATAGAGGGAGTCCACTCCATAGTGGATCTAACATAATTGACAGAGTACAGTCCATAGTTGATCTAACGTAATAGAGAGCGTCCAGTCCATAGTGGATCTAACATAATTGAGAGAGTCCAGTCCATAGTGGATCTAACATAATAGAGAGACTCCAGTCCATAGTGGAGCTAACATAATAGTGTGAGAGTCCAGTCCATAGTGGATCCAACATAAAAGTGAGAGTCCAGTCCATAGTGGATCTAACATAATAGAGAGACTCCAGTCCATAGTGGATCTAACATAATAGTGTGAGAGTCCAGTCCATAGTGGATCTAACATAATAGAGAGACTCCAGTCCATAGTGGATCTAACATAATAGTATGAGAGTCCAGTCCATAGTGGATCCAACATAAAAGTGAGAGTCCAGTCCATAGTGGATCTAACATAATAGAGAGACTCCAGTCCATAGTGGATCTAACATAATAGAGAGACTCCAGTCCATAGTGGATCTAACATAATAGTGTGAGAGTCAAGTCCATAGTGGATCTAACATAATATTGTGAGAGTCCAGTCCATAGTGGATACAACATAAAAGTGAGAGTCCAGTCCATAGTGGATCTAAAATAATAGAGAGAGTCCAGTCCATAGTGGATCTAACATAATAGTGTGATAGTCCAGTCCATAGTGGATCTAACATAATAGTTTGAGAGTCCAGTCCATAGTGGATCTAAAATACTAGAGAGAGTCCAGTCCATAGTGGATTTAACATAATAGTGTGAGTCCAGTCCATAACGGATCTAATATAAGAGTGAGAGTCCAGTCCATAGTGGATCTAACATAATAGAGTGAGGCCAGTCCTTAGTGGATCTAATATAATAGTGAGAGTCCAGTCCATAGTGTATTTAACATAATAGAGAGAGTCCAGTCCATAGTGGGGCCAGCAGGAGACCATGCCGACCGGAGACGGGTTAGCAGTGCGGAGATGTCCCCAACCGGTGCACAGGCGAGCGGTCCACCTTGGGTACCGACTCTGGACAGCCAGCACTTCATCCTTGGCCACAAGGGAGAGAGGGGGATAGATTAGATAGAAAAAGAAACGGCAGATCAACTGGTCTAATAAGGAGGTCTATTTAAAGGCTAGAGTGTACAAATGAGCTTTAAGACGGGACTTAAACGCTTCTCCTGAGGTTGCGTCTCTAACTGTTGGTCTTTCCACCTGAAGGCGAGTCCAACACCGACACGATCCAGCAGAACGTGCAATCTGCCAACAACGGAAGCATGTCCGTGTTCAGCCTCGGTTTCGGAAACGACGTGGACTACGGCTTCTTGAATGTGCTGAGCCAGCAGAACAAGGGAATGGCTCGCAGGATCTTCGAGGGCTCGGACGCAGCTCTTCAACTCCAGGTTTGAGAATTCATTATTTTTCTACCACAGACCCAGAAAGTGTTGTATATATACACAGTCCAGGTCAAAAGTTTACGTACACTTCAAGACCATAACGTCGTGACGGTCTTGAGTTTCGATTAATTCCTACAACTCTTATTTTTTTTTGTGATAGAGTGATTGGAGCACATACTTGTTGTCTGTGTGCCTTGTTTTAGTCTCTTTCCATAGCAACGGCTTCTTTTCACCTGCAGACGCCCACTTTGCTTATCACCATCCTTATTTATACATGATTGGTGACAGGTGTGTGAATCCAAACGTGGAACAGGTGGAACTAATGGGTAACCACGGAAACAAGACTAGGGAGTGAAAAAGACAGAACATAACGTAAACAAAACATGGTCCCAGACATGACAGTTTTGTACTAACCGTGTGTTTCGGGGAAGGTATTGTATCTTCGTTTTTTCGTTACCATGGACGAGGTTCGATTTCTGCTCACTGATTAGTTGTTTGGTTGGGTAAATATTTCAGAATTTCTACGAAGAAGTGGCCAGCCCACTGCTGTCGGAAGTGAATCTCCGTTACCCCGACAACGGCGTGGACCAAATCACCAGCAACCACTTCAACCAGTTGTTTAACGGCTCGGAGATCGTGGTGGCGGGAATGCTGCTGGACAACGACCTGGACAACTTCCTGGTGGAAGTGGTAGCCCAGGGGGTGAGGAAAAAAAATGTCCCTTTTTCTTGCCGTATTTTACCCAAAAATGGTCACGTTTAAAGGCCTACTGAAATTAGGTTTTCTCATTTCGCGATATTGCCATATTTTTGCAGAAAGGATTTAGTAGAGAACATCGATGATAAAGTTCTCAACTTTTGGTCGCTAATAAGAAAAAGCCTTGCCTGTACCGGAAGTAGCAGACGATGTGCGCCTGACGTCACGGGTTGTAGGGCTCCTCACATCCTCACATTGTTTACAATCATGGCCACCAGCAGCTAGAGCGATTCAGACAGAGAAAGCGACGATTTCTCCATTAATTTGAGCGAGGATGAAAGATTTGTGGATGAGGAAAGTGAGAGTGAAGGACTAGAAAAAAAAAAAGACTATACAGTGGGAGCAATTCAGATGTTATTAGACAAATTTACTAGGATAATTCTGGAAAATCCCTTATCTGCTTATTGTGTTACTAGTGTTTTAATGAGATTATATGGTCCTACCTGTACAACCTGAAGTAGCAGACGATGTGGGCGTGACGTCACGGGTTGTGGAGCTCCTCACATCTGAACATTGTTTACAATCGTGGCCACCAGCAGCTAGAGCGATTCAGACAGAGAAAGCGACGATTTCTCCATTAATTTGAGCGAGGATGAAAGATTTGTGGATGAGGAAAGTGAGAGTGAAGGACTAGAAAAAAAAAGACTATACAGTGGGAGCAATTCAGATGTTATTAGACAAATTTACTAGGATAATTCTGGAAAATCCCTTTTCTGCTTATTGTGTTATTAGTGTTTTAGTGAAATTATATGGTCCTACCTGTACAACCTGAAGTAGCAGACGATGTGCGCGTGACGTCACGGGTTGTGGAGCTCCTCACATCTGAACATTGTTTACAATCATGGCCACCAGCAGCTAGAGCGATTCAGACAGAGAAAGCGACGATTTCTCCATTAATTTGAGCGAGGATGAAAGATTTGTGGATGAGGAAAGTGAGAGTGAAGGACTACAAAAAAAAAAAAAGACTATACAGTGGGAGCAATTCAGATGTTATTAGACAAATTTACTAGGATAATTCTGGAAAATCCCTTATCTGCTTATTGTGTTATTAGTGTTTTAGTGAGATTATATGGTCCTACCTGTACAACCTGAAGTAGCAGACGATGTGCGCGTGACGTCACGGGTTGTGGAGCTCCTCACATCTGAACATTGTTTACAATCATGGCCACCAGCAGCGAGAGCGATCCGGACCGAGAAAGCGACGATTTCCCCATTAATTTGAGCGAGGATGAAAGATTCGTGGAAGAGGAAAGTGAGAGTGAAGGACTAGACAAAAAAAATTAAATAAAGATGGGGGCAGTGGGAGAAATTCAGATTTTATTAGACACATTTACTAGGATCATTCTGGAAAATCCCTTATAAATGGGTTGTACTTGTAAAGCGCTTTTCTACCCGGTATAGCTCGGTTGGTAGAGTGGCCGTGCCAGCAACTTGAGGGTTGCAGGTCCGATTCCCGCTTCCGCCATCCTAGTCACTGCCGTTGTGTCCTTGGGCAAGACACTTTACCCACCTGCTCCCAGTGCCACCCACACTGGTTTAAATGTAACTTAGATAATGGGTTTCACTATGTAAAGCGCTTTGAGTCACTAGAGAAAAGCGCTATATAAATATAATTCACTACCTTCAAGGTACTCAAAGCGCTTTGACACTACTTCCACATTTACCCATTCACACACACATTCACACACTGATGGAGGGAGCTGCCATGCAAGGCACTAACCAGCACCCATCAGGAGCAAGGGTGAAGTGTCTTGCTCAGGACACAACGGATGTGATGAGGTTGGTACTAGGTGGGGATTGAACCAGGGACGCTCGGGTTGCGCTCGGCCACTCCTCCACTGCGCCACGCCATCCCATCTGCTTATTGTGTTACTAGTGTTTTAGTGAGATTATATGGTCGTACTTGAAAGTCGGAGGGGTGTGGTGACCGCCAGTGTCTCTGAGGGAAGCCACGTTTCTCGACGAGGCGAAGCGAAAGCAACCGTTGGGGCCGGGCGGATATTTTTTTTTTATCCCCTCCGCCACGGTGGAAGCATCCCACGTACGGGAGCGGCCGGTCGGCCTCTTTGACAGGTGCACGAGGAACGACGCAAGCCCCGCTCATTTCTACGGTAAGAGCCGACTTATTGCCACAAGTATTGACGGTTGACATGTGGTAGGGAACCATGTTCGCTTGACCGCTCCATTTCATAGTAAAGCTTCACCGTCATCTTTTAGTAATGTAAACAAGGAAACACCGGCTGTGTTTGTGTTGCTAAAAGCTTAAAGGCGGCTGAAATACACCGCTTACCATCTACATCGTTCTTCTTTGACGTCTCCATTATTAATTGAACAAATTGCAAAAGATTCCGCAGCACAGATTTCCAGAATACTGAGTAATTATGCGATTAAAGCGACGTTTTCAACAGGACACTTTGCGCGAAATTTAAAATTGCGGTGGGAGCGATTCAGATGTTATTAGACACATTTACTAGGATAATTCTGGAAAATCCCTTATCTGCTTATTGTGTTACTAGTGTTTTAGTGAGATTATATGGTCGTACCTGAAAGTCGGAGGGGTGTGGTGACCGCCAGTGTCTCTGAGGGAAGCCACGTTTCTCGACGAGGCGAAGCGAAAGCAGCCGTTGGGGCCGGGCGGAGATTTTTTTTTTTTCAAATCCTCCACGGTGGAAGCATCCCACGTTAGGGGGCGGCCGGTTGGCCTTTTTGACAGGTGCACGAGGAACGACGCAAGCTCCGCTCATGTATACGGTAAGAGCCGACTTATTGCCACAATTATTGCCGGTTGACATGTGGTAGGGAACCATGATCGCTTGACCGCTCTGTTCCATAGTAAAGCCTCACCGTCATCTTTTGGGAATGTAAACAAGGAAACACCGGCTGTGTTTGTGTTGCTAAAGGCTTAAAGGTGGCTGCAATACACCGCTTATCATCTACATCGTTCTTCTTTGACGTCTCCATTATTAATTGAACAAATTGCAAAAGATTCCGCAACACATATGTCCAGAATACTGTGTAATTATGCGATTAAAGCGACGTTTTCAACAGGACACTTTGCGCGAAATTTAAAATTGCGGTGGGAGCGATTCAGATGTTATTAGACACATTTACTCGGATAATTCTGGAAAATCCCTTATCTGCTTATTGTGTTACTAGTGTTTTAGTGAGATTATATGGTCGTACCTGAAAGTCGGAGGGGTGTGGTGACCGCCAGTGTCTCTGAGGGGAGCCACTTGTCTCGACGAGGCGAAGCGAAAGCAGCCGTTGGGGCCGGGCGGATATTTATTTTTTATCCCCTCCTCCACGGTGGAAGCATCCCACGTTCGGGGGTGGCCGGTCGGAGGAAGCATGAGAGTCCGCAGCTGCCTCTTTGACAGGTGCACCAGGAACGACGCAAGCCCCGCTCATGTCCACGGTAAGAGCCGACTTACTGCCACAATTTTCTCACCGAAACCTGCCGGTTGACATGTGGTAGGGAACCATGTTCGCTTGACCGCTCTGTTCCATAGTAAAGCTTCACCGTCATCTTTTGGGAATGTAAACAAGGAAACACCGGCTGTGTTTGTGTTGCTAAAAGCTTAAAGGCGGCTGCAATACACCGCTTGACATCTACATCGTTCTTCTTTGACGTCTCCATTATTAATTGAACAAATTGCAAAAGATTCCGCAACACAGATGTCCAGAATACTGTGTTATTATGCGATTAAAGCGACGTTTTCAACAGGACACTTCGCGCGAAATTTTAAATTGCGGTGGGAGCGATTCAGACGTCATTAGACACATTTACTAGGATAATTCTGGAAAATCCCTTATCTGCTTATTGTGTTACTAGTATTTTAGTGAGATTATATGGTACCTGAAAGTCGGAGGGGTGTGGTGACCGCCAGTGTCTCTGAGGGAAGCCACGTTTCTCGACGAGGCGAAGCGAAAGCAGCCATTGGGGCCGGGCGGATATTTATTTTTTATCCCCTCCTCAACGGTGGAAGCATCCCACGTTCGGGGGTGGCCGGTCGGAGGAGGCATGAGAGTCCGCAGCTGCCTCTTTGACAGGTGCACCAGGAACGACGCAAGCCCCGCTCATGTCTACGGTAAGAGCCGACTTATTGCCACAATTTTCTCCCCGAAACCTGCCGATTGACATGTGGTAGGGAACCATGTTCGGTTGACCGCTCTGTTCCATAGTAAAGCTTCACCGTCATCTTTTGGGAATGTAAACAAGGAAACACCGGCTGTGTTTGTGTTGCTAAAGGCTTAAAGGCGGCAACAATACACCGCTTAACATCTAGATCGTTCTTCTTTGACGTCTCCATTATTAATTGAACAAATTGCAAAAGATTCCGCAGCACAGATGTCCAGAATACTGTGTAATTATGCGATTAAAGCGACGTTTTCAACAGGACACTTTTCACGAAATTTAAAATTGCAGTGAGAGCGATTCAGATGTTATTAGACACATTTACTAGGATAATTCTGGAAAATCCCTTATCTGCTTATTGTGTTACTAGTGTTTTAGTGAGATTATATGGTCGTACTTGAAAGTCGGAGGGGTGTGGTGACCGCCAGTGTCTCTGAGGGAAGCCACGTTTCTCGACGAGGCGAAGCGAAAGCAGCCGTTGGGGCCGGGCGGAGATATTTTTTTTTTCAAATCCTCCACGGTGGAAGCATCCCACGTTCGGGGGCGGCCGGTTGGCCTCTTTGACAGGTGCACGAGGAACGACGCAAGCCCCGCTCATGTCTACGGTAAGAGCCGACTTATTGCCACAATTATTGCCGGTTGACATGTGGTAGGGAACCATGTTCGCTTGAACGCTCCGTTCCATAGTAAAACTTCACCTTCGGGAATGTAAACAAGGAAACACCGGCTGTGTTTGTGTTGCTAAAGGCTTAAAGGCGGCCGCAATACAACGCTTACCACCTACATCGTTCTTCTTTGACGTCTCCATTATTAATTGAACAAATTGCAAAAGATTCCGCAACACATATGTCCAGAATACTGTGTAATTATGCGATTAAAGCGACGTTTTCAACTATCAGACTGCGTGGTCGGTAGTAGTGGGTTTCAGTAGGCCTTTAACGTTGCCCTTTGTCCTCCAACAGAGTGAAGATAACTTCCAGGTGCAGGGCAAGGCCAGCGCTCTGGACTGGGGCGCCATTTACCCCGATGAGGAGTACATCTTTGGGGACTTCACAGAGCGCTTGTGGGCTTACCTTACCATTCAGCAGCTACTGGAGAAAAGGTCAGTCAAGCTCCAATATCCGCAGCTGAGGCGTAAAAAATCCTGTCCCTTCCAGTAAGAGTGGCGACCAGGATGAGAAAAGTAACGCGACAGCCAAGGCCCTGGACATGTCCCTGCGGTACAGTTTTGTCACCCCTCTCACGTCCATGGTGGTCACCAAGCCTGAAGATGAGGACAAACCACAAGGCCCCCTCATTGCTGATAAACTGACTGAGGGTAAGACAGGCAATAATAATATTTGGGTCTAAGCTACGAAAGGTTTGCGTTAAGAGATGTCCGATAATATCGGACTGCCGATATTATCGGCCGATAAATGCTTAAAAATGTAATATCGGACATGATCGGTATCGATTTCAAAAAGTAAAATTTATGACTTTTCAAAACGCCGTTGTATGGAGTGGTACACGGACCTACGGAGCGCCAAAAAACCTTGAAGGCACTGCCCAGTCCCATGATATCTACGGCTTTTCACACACACAAGTGAATGCAAGGCATACTTGGTCAGCAGCCATACAGGTCACACTGAGGGTGGCCGTGTAAACAACTTTAACACTGTTACAAATATGCTCCACACTGACCTTGACATTTTGGGAGAACATCCGCACTGTAACACAACATAAACACAACAGAACAAACACCCAGAACCCCTTGCAGCACTAACTTTTCCAGGACGCTACAATATATGGTTTGTTTTTCCGATGCAAAGGAAAGTTGGCACGAGCAAGGCGTGAATGAAGGTACATATTTATTTCTTTACTAACGAACTACAAACAAAGGAAGTAAACAAAAGGCGCGCACGAGGGCGGAGAACAAACGTGACTAGAAAACCAAACTAGCACTATGGCATGATTAAAGACAAACAAAACAAAACTCAACAACTGTGACGTAACAAAACCAAAAACGTATGTGGCATGAGCAGGAGGGAAACTATGGGCAGAGTGATTAGCAGGCATGGCATGTAGGGAGTAGGGGTATAAAGTCGCCAGCCTGACTTCCTGGCAACTTCCGGTTTAAATAATAGACAAGATCATTGCAAACGGGTGTGAGACATGAGGGGACAAGGAAGTGCATGAACAGGAACTGATTGTCCAAAAAAATAAAACCAAACATGATAAAAACAAAACATGATCCCATAAACGTGACACTCATGCTCTCTCAGGCTGTTTTGATGCATGTTAAAAATAAAAATAAAATAATGCACTTTGTGACTTCCATAATAAATATGGCAGCGCCATGTTGGCACTTTTTTCCATAACTTGAGTTGATTTATTTTGGAAAACCTTGTTAACGAAATTAGGCATAATAATGCGTGTGGAGGTCTCGTCCCTTGGGGGTTCCTCGGACCACCGATGACGGACATGACAGCCTCGGTCATATTTGCAAACAATTATTTATTTTGCAATAAATGTTCTTTCATGCTTTTCAGCAAACGTCCGTCGTGTCGATCAATTTCGCCAGTGAGCACACAAATGGTTTTTCTGCCAACTCTCCACCCTCAACCACCATCAACAACTCCCCCCACTCCTTCCCGACTGCTGCCTTTAACAGAGCGAGCTCTACGCACCTGTCGCTAATCTCAAAGCCGGTCCTGGAATATACCCCGCTTTGCTGCAGGCCCGCCGGCCACGCCACCCCACAATTTTTTTAATTCCACGACTGTATATATCGGTATCGGTTGATATCGGTAATTAAGAGTTGGAAAATTGATTAAAAAAAAGCCATTATCGAACATCTCTATTTTGCGTGTACTAAAAAACACGTGCAAACTTGACAGCACACGCAAAGCTGATCGGACAAGCGCTCTCAGCTGTGTCCTTTACGCACCTGTCGCTAATGTCAAAGCCGGTCCTGGAATATACCCCACTTTGCTGCAGGCCTGCCGGCCACGCCACCCCACAATTTTTTAATTCCACCACCACTGTATATATCGGTATCGGTTGATATCGGTAATTAAGAGTTGGAAAATGGATAAAAAAGAGCCATTATCGAACATCTCGAGTTTGCGTGTACTAAAAAACACGTGCAATCTTGACAACTCACGCAAAGCTGATCTAATAAAGGACTGTGTCTCTCAAGTGAGCACAATAAGGAGCACCATCCATTTTGGCGTGGGTGTCTTCATGAATATGCAGAATATGGTGCGGCCACCGCTGCTGCTCACTGCTCCCCTCACCGGCCAGGTGGTGAACAAGGGGATTAGACAAATATCACCACACCTGGTGTGCGTGTGTGCCAATCATTGGTAATTTAACTTTAAGTTATTTGGAGTGCTTGTAGAAATGTTGCCATATAGTAGCCTGATGTTTATTTAATGGCAAAATGTTCTTGCAAATGTTTGTTAAAAATGTCTTCTTTTTTTTGCTTCCTATTTTTTGACAGAGGAAAGACAAGAGGCAGAAAGAGTTTGTAAGGTTTTATTTTATTTTATTTTACTTCCATTAAATTGCATGACTATATTGTGTGAATAATATCGGATTTTGTTCTTCTTTGCGGGTTCTGTCCAGCGTACCGATATGCCGATTTAAGCTCCTCCACCTCCCACTATGCCAGCAGCGCACCGACATATTTTGGTGAGTCCATTCCACACACAAGACAGCAACAATCCAAACCAGGAGCACATTTGACTTGATATGTAAATGGATGTGTTGCTTTGCAGTGGACGGAGACCCGCATTTCATCATCGAGCTCCCAGACAGGGACGATGCTCTGTGCTTTAACATCAACGACAAACCAGGGACGATTCTCAACCTGGTTAAAGACCCAAAGTCAGGTTAGTCCAGGTTCTCAATGGTATCGACTCTTTGTTCCGGATTTGCATTGGAAAATTGTTTTTTATACCGTATTTTTCGGACTATAAGGCCTTTCATTTTCTCAAAAATCAACAATGCACCTTATAACCCGGTGCGCCTAATGTACGGCATCATTTTGGTTGTGCTTACTGACTTCAAAGCAATTTTTTGGGGTACTTGGTGTAATGATAAGTGTGACCAGTAGATGGCAGTCACACATAAGAGATGCGCGTGTACTGCAATATGCGTTTTATAATCCGGTGTGCCCTTTGGTCCTGAAAATAGGGTACATCGAGATCAATAATAGGTAGGAAGATCACTAATTTATGTATTATTCACTGTCTGGAATGGACTTATGCTGTCTTTAAGTTGAAGTGGAGTGTTTTTTGTTGTTTTTGCAACACTCAGAGTCTACAATTCATTGACTGTACAATGTTACTTTGTTCCTACGCTTTGAACCCAGCGGCTTTTAAGACGGAGCGGTTGATTTATGGATTTTTCTTTGCTGGCGGCTTTAATAAAAGTAATTTCATTTAAAAAAATTAAAATGACTTAAGGCGACCGCAAAAATTTCGGACTATAAGGCGCACTTAAAATCTTTTCACTTTCTCAAAAATAAACAGTGCACCTTATAACCCGGTGCACCTAAAGTACGGCATAATTCTGGTTGTTCTTACCAACTTCGAAGCAATTTTATTTGGTACTTGGTGTAATGATAAGTGTGACCAGTAGATGGCAGTCACACATAAGAGATCCCAGTGTACTGCAATATGCGCTATATGCCCTGTGGTCCTGAAAATAGGGTACTTTGAGATCAATAATAGGTAGGAAGATCACTAATTGATGTATTATTCACCGTCTGGAATGGACTTATGCTGTCTTTAAGTTGAAGAGGAGTGTTTTGGTATTTTTTGCAACACTAAGAGTCTACAATAATTCATTTACCGTAAACTCCGGACTGTACAACGCTACTCTGTTCCTACACTTTGAACCCTGCGGCTTTTAAGACGCAGCGGCTGATTTATGGATTTTTCTTCGCTGGCATTTTTAATAGTTATTTTATTAAAAAAAATAATAATAATAACAGAAGACCGCAAAAACAACAACCGTAGATTTTAAAGCAAAACAGTGGTAGCTCAGTCGACAGAATTTTATTGTAAAAAACTGGTACTATTTTTCCATTTACTGTTATAGGCTGTAAAAATAACAACCATAAATTTAACAGTTAAAAAAAAAGTTAGCTCAGTAGCCGGATTTTTACCTTAAAAAAACGGATACTGTTTTTTTTTTTTTTTGAAGTGGAGTGTTTTTTGTTGTTTTTGCAACACTAAGAGTCTACAATTCATTGACTGTAAAATCTCCGGACTGTACAATGCTACTTTGTTACTACGCTTTGAACCCTGCGGCTTTTAAGACGGAGCGGCTGATTTATGGATTTTTCTTTGCTGGCGGCTTTAATAAAAGTAATTTAATTAAAAAAAAAAGAAAGACTGTAGGCGACCGCAAAAATTTCGGTCTATAAGGCGCACTTAAAATCCTTTCACTTTCTCAAAAATCAACAGTGCACCTTATAACCTGGTGCGCCTAATGTACGGCATAATTCTGGTTGTGCATACCTACTTCGAAGCAATTTTATTTGGTACGTGGTGTAATGATAAATGTGACCAGTAGATGGCAGTCACACATAAGAGATTCGCGTGTACTGCAATACGCACTTTATAAAACGGTGTGCCCTTTGGTCCTGAAAATAGGGTACTTCAAGATCAATAATAGGTAGAAGATCACTAATTTATGAATTATTCACTGTCTGGAATGGACTTATGCTGTCTTTAAGTTGAAGTGGAGTGTTTTTTGTTGTTTTTGCAACACTAAGAGTCTACAATTCAATGACTGTAAAATCTCCGGACTGTACAATGCTACTTTGTTTCTACACTTTGAACCCTGCGGCTTTTAAGACGGAGCGGCCGAGTTATGGATTTTTCTTCGCTGGCGGCTTTAATAAAAGTAATTTCTTTTTTTTTTTTTTAAATGACTGTATGCGACCGCAAAAATTTCGGACTATAAGGCGCACTTTTCTCAAGAATCCACAGTGCGCCTTATAACCCGGTGCGCTTAATGTACGGCATGATTCTGGTTGTGCTTACCGACTTCGAAGCAATTTTATTTGGTACATGGTGTAATGATAAGTGTGACCAGTAGATGGCAGTCACACATAAGAGATCCGCGTGTACTGCAATACGCACTTTATAATCCGGTGTGCCCTGTGGTCCTGAAAATAGGGTACTTCGAGATCAGTAATAGGTAGGAAGATCACTAATTTATGTATTATTCACTGTCTGGAATGGACTTATGCTGTCTTTAAGTTGAAGTGGAGTGTTTTTTGTTGTTTTTGCAACACCAGGAGTCCACAATAATTCATTGACTGTAAAATCTCCGGACTGTACAACGCTACTTTGTTCCTACGCTTTGAACCCTGCGGCTTTTAAGACGGAGCAGCCGATTAATGTATTTTTCTTCGCTGGCGGCTTTAATAAAAGTAATTTCATTTAAAAAAAAATAACAGTGGAAGACCGCAAAAATTTATTTTTCGAACTATAAGGCGCACTTAAAATCCTTTCACTTTCTCAAAAATCAACAGTGCACCTTATAACCCGGTGCGCTTAATGTACAGCATAATTCTGGTTGTGCTTACCGACTTCGAAGCAATTTTATTTGATACTTGGTGTAATGATAAGTGTGACCAGTAGATGGCAGTCACACATAAGAGATCCGCGTGTACTGCAATATGCGCTTTATAATCCGGTGTGCCCTGTGGTCCTGAAAATAGGGTACTCCAAGATCAATAATAGGTAGGAAGATCACTAATTTATGTATTATTCACTGTCTGGAATGGACTTATGCTGTCTTTAAGTTGAAGTGGAGTGTTTTGGTATTTTTTGCAACACTAAGAGTCTACAATAATTCATTTACCGTAAACTCCGGACTGTACAATGCTACTCTGTTCCTACACTTTGAACCCTGCGGGTATTAAGACGGAGCGGCTGATTTATGGATTTTTCTTCGCTGGCATTTTTAATAAAGTTATTTTATGAAAAAAAATAATAATAATAACGGAAGACCGCAAAAACAACAACCGTAGATTTTAAAGCAAGAAAGTGGTAGCTCAGTCGACAGAATTTTATTGTAAAAATCTGGTATTATTTTACCATTTACTGTTATAAGCTGTAAAAATAATAACCATAAATTTAACAGTTAAAAAAAAAGTTAGCTCAGTCGCCGGATTTTTACCTTAAAAAAATGGACACTGTTTTTTTTTTTGAAGTGGAGTGTTTTTTGTTTGTTTTTGCAACACTAAGAGTCTACAATTTATTGACTGTAAAATCTCCAGACTGTACAATGCTACTTTGTTCCTACGCTTTGAACCCTGCGGCTTTTAAGACGGAGCGGCCGATTTATGGATTTTTCTTCGCTGGCGGCTCTAATAAAAGTAATTTAATTTAAAAAAAAAATGACTGTAGGCGACCGCAAAAATTTCGGACTATAAGGCGCACATAAAATCCTTTCACTTTCTCAAAAATCCACAGTACACCTTATAACCTGGTGCGCCTAATGTACGGCATAATTCTGGTTGTGCATACCGACTTCGAAGCAATTTTATTTGGTACGTGGTGTAATGATAAATGTGACCAGTAGATGGCAGTCACACATAAGAGATTCGCGTGTACTGCAATACGCACTTTATAATCCGGTGTGCCCTGTGGTCCTGAAAATAGGGTACTTCGAGATCAATAATAGGTAGGAAGATCACTAATTTATGTATTCTTCACTGTCTGGAATGGACTTATGCTGTCTTTAAGTTGAAGTGGAGTGTTTTTTGTTGTTTTTGCAACACTAAGAGTCTACAATTCAATGACTGTAAAATCTCCGGACTGTACAACGCTACTTTGTTCCTACGCTTTGAACCCTGCGGCTTTTAAGACGGAGCGGTTGATTTATGGATTTTTCTTTGCTGGCGGCTTTAATAAAAGTAATTTAATTTTAAAAAAAATAACAGTGGAAGACCGCAAATATTTATTTTTCGGACTATAAGGCACACTTAAAATCCTTTCATTTTCTCAAGAATCCACAGTGCGCTTTATAACCCGGTGCGCCTAAAGTACGGCATAATTCTGGTTGTTCTTACCGACTTCGAAGCCATTTTATTTGGTACTTGGTGTAATGATAAGTTTGACTAGTAGATGGCAGTCACACATAAGAGATCCGCGTGTACTGCAATATGCGCTTTATAATCCGGTGTGCCCTGTGGTCCTGAAAATAGGGTACTTCGAGATCGATAATAGGTAGGAAGATCACTAATTTATGTATTATTCACTGTCTGGAATGGACTTATGCTGGCTTTAAGTTGAAGTGGAGTGTTTTTTGTTGTTTTTGCAACACTAAGAGTCTACAATTCATTGACTGTAAAATCTCCGGACTGTACGATGCTACTTTGTTCCTACGCTTTGAACCCTGCGGCTTTTAAGAAGGAGCGGCCGATTCATGGATTTTTCTTCGCTGGCATTTTTAATGAAGTTATTTTATAAAAAAAAAAATAATAATAACAGAAGACCGCAAAAACAACAACCGTAGATTTTAAAGCAAAAAAGTGGGAGCTCGGTCGACAGAATTTTATTGTAAAAATCTGTTATTATTTTTCCATTTACTGTTATAGGCTGTAAAAATAACAACCATAAATTTAACAGTTAAAAAAAAAGTTAGCTCAGTCGCCGGATTTTTACCCTAAAAAAACTGATACTGTTTTTTTTTTGAAGTGGAGTGTTTTTTTTGCTGTTTTTGCAACACTAAGAGTCTACAATTCATTGACTGTAAAATCTCCGGACTGTACAATGCTACTTTGTTCCTACGCTTTGAACCCTGCGGCTTTTAAGAAGGAGCGGCCGATTCATGGATTTTTCCTCGCTGGCGGCTTTAATAAAAGTAATTTCCTTTTTTTTTTTTTAACGACTGTAGGCGACCAAAGACATGCACCTGGGGATAGGTTGATTGGCAACACTAAATTGGCCCTAGTGTGTGAATGCGAGTGTGAATGTTGTCTGTCTATCTGTGTTGGCCCTGCGATGAGGTGGCGACTTGTCCAGGGTGTACCCTGCCTTCCGCCCGATTGTAGCTGAGATAGGCGCCAGCGCCCCCCGCGACACCGAAAGGGAATAAGCGGTAGAAAATGGATGGATGGATGGATGGATGTAGGCGACCGCAAAAATTTCGGACTATAAGGCGCACTTTTCTCAAGAATCCACAGTGCGCCTTATAACCCGGTGCGCCTAATGTACGGCATAATTCTTGTTGTGCTTACCGACTTCGAATCAATTTTATTTGGTACATGGTGTAATGATAAGTGTGACCAGTAGATGGCAGTCACACATAAGAGATGCGCGTGTACTGCAATATGTGCTTTATAATCCGGTGTGCCCTGTGGTCCTGAAAATAGGGTACTTCGAGATCAGTAATAGGTAGGAAGATCACTAATTTATGTATTATTCATTGTCTGGAATGGACTTATGCTGTCTTTAAGTTGAAGTGGAGTGTTTTTTGTTGTTTTTGCAACACTAAGAGTCTACAATTCATTGACTGTAAAATCTCCGGACTGTACAATGCTACTTTGTTCCTACGCTTTGAACCCTGCGGCTTTTAAGAAGGAGCGGCCGATTTATGGATTTTTCTTCGCTGGCGGCTCTAATAAAAGTAATTTAATTAAAAAAAAAAAAAGACTTAAGGCGACCGCAAAAATTTCGGTCTATATGGCGCACTTAAAATCCTTTCACTTTCTCAAAAATCAACAGTGCACCTTATAACCCGGTGCGCCTAATGTACGGCATAATTCTGGTTGTGCTTACCGACTTCGAAGCCATTTTATTTGGTACGTGGTGTAATGATAAGTGTGACCAGTAGATGGCAGTCACACATAAGAGATCCGCGTGTACTGCAATATGCGCTTTATAATCCGGCGTGCCCTGTGGTCCTGAAAATAGGGTACTTCGAGATCAATAATAGGTAGGAAGATCACTAATTTATGTATTATTCACTGTCTGGAATGGACTTATGCTGTCTTTAAGTTGAAGTGGAGTGTTTTGGTATTTTTTGCAACACTAAGAGTCTACAATAATTCATTTACCGTAAACTACGGACTGTACAATGCTACTCTGTTCCAACGCTTTGAACCCTGCGGCTTTTAAGACGGAGCGGCTGATTTATGGATTTTTCTTCGCTGGCATTTTTAATAAAGTTATTTTATTAAAAAAAAAAAAAATAGTAACAGAAGACCGCAAAAACAACAACCGTAGATTTTAAAGCAAAAAAGTGGTAGCTCAGTCGACAGAATTTTATTGTAAAAAACTGGTACTGTTTTTCCATTTACTGTTATAGGCTGTAAAAATAACAACCATAAATTTAACAGTTAAAAAAAAAGTTAGCACAGTCGCCGGATTTTTACCCTAAAAAAACGGAAACTGTTTTTTTTTTTGAAGTGGAGTGTTTTTTGTTGTTTTTGCAACACTAAGAGTCTACAATTCAATGACTGTAAAATCTCCGGACTGTACAATGCTACTTTGTTCCTACGCTTTGAACCCTGCGGCTTTTAAGACGGAGCGGCCGAGTTATGGATTTTTCTTCGCTGGCGGCTTTAATAAAAGTAATTTCATTTTTTTTTTTTAAATGACTGTAGGCGACCGCAAACATTTCGGACTATAAGGCGCACTTTTCTCAAGAATCCACAGTGCGCCTTATAACCCGGTGCGCCTAATGTACAGCATAATTCTGGTTGTGCTTACGGACTTCGAAGCAATTTTATTTGGTACTTGGTGTAATGATAAGTGTGACCAGTAGATGGCAGTCACACATAAGAGATCCGCGTGTACTGCAATATGCGCTTTATAATCCGGTGTGCCCTGTGGTCCTGAAAATAGGGTACTTCGAGATCAATAATAGGTAGGAAGATCACTAATTTATGTATTATTCACTGTCTGAAATGGACTTATGCTGTCTTTAAGTTGAAGTGGAGTGTTTTTTGTTGTTTTTGCAACACTAAGAGTCTACAATTCATTGACTGTAAAATCTCCGGACTGTACAATGCTACTTTGTTCCTACGCTTTGAACCCTGCGGCTTTTAAGACGGAGCGGCCGATTTATGGATTTTTCTTCGCTGGCGGTTTTAATAAAAGTAATTTAATTTTTTTTTTTTAATGACTGTAGGCGACCGAAAAAATTTCGGACTATAAGGCGCACTTAAAATGCTTTCATTTTCTCAAGAATCCACAGTGCACCTTATAACCCGGTGCGACTAATGTATGGCATAATTCTGGTTGTACCTCCCGACCTAGAAGCAATTTTATTTGGTACATGGTGTAATGATAGGTGTGACCGGTAGATGGCAGTCACACATAAGAGATACGCGCGGACTGCAATACGCGCTTTATAATCCGGTGCGCCCTGTGGTCCTGAAAATATGGTACTTCGAGTGTGCACTGGACCCCAGCGCTGATACTCCAACAGAGAGTCGCTGGGCGAATCGGACATGTAAACGTTAGTCGTGATGTTAGCCCGTTTGGGGTTAAATGTGCTACCGTAACTGTAAACTCTCTTAAGCAACTAAAACAAAAATATATATTAAATAATATATATTTGGTTTTACACTATTGGAAAAAAAAAATTTAAATGAATTTTACCTTTGCAACCTCATTAAACTATTGGCTAAGTTTTATATTCATAAATGTAAGTTTCTCAATACCCGACCTGTTTTTTGTGCCTTTAAAAAGACTTAGAACTCTCCATTAAAACACTCTCTACCTCTAACAACCAAAAAGCTGTGAAAACGATGATGCTGTGTTCCAAATGTAAGTTAATTACTGAGATTGAGTGAGTCTATGGCTTTGCACTTTGTTTATTTTTTATATATATATATATATATATATATATATATATATATATATATATATATATATATATATATTGTTGTGCTCGTAGCGTGAAAGCAAGACAACTTCGTGTATCGTTGACACACAAAAACGTGTGCGTCCTTTATTCTTTTAGAACAAAACCGACTGACTTAAAACACTCAAAAATGGCGGGAACAACAAACCCCCACCTTTGGGAGAATCTACTGACGGCCACTTAAAGGGGCCGCGCCGAATTACCTGCAACGGAACAACCTTGTCATGTGCCTAATTGAACAGTACAGTGAAACAGAACCACATTGTCATATGCACACTCGAACAGTACAGTGAACAATAACAATAAGGTCAAGCACTAGGTGTGGCGAATTATGTCCGTAAATCAACCGCTACACACGTCCCCCCAGAATTCGCCCTCACTAAGGAAAATAACGGTCAATAGACAGGGGCACGAACAGGTCTACCAGACCGGGTGCGCCGGACTGGTACTAACGCCGGGGAGTCAGCAGGGGGAACCGGAATGGAATCTGCACAGTCCAAGGTACCGACGGATTGCTCAGAAGGATGCAAAAAGTCATTATGAGGCCTAGGCAACGCGGGCGGACGACCCCGGCGTGGGGATACAGCTGTGGTAACCGGCTGACTAAGATCTAAGTGGGTCGCTTTCAGCCGGTCCACCGTGATCTTTTCAGACCGACCCCCGATATCCAAGAGAAAATGTTTGTCCCCGCTCTCTAGGACGCGAAATGGCCCATTGTAAGGGGGCTGAAAGGGGCCGCGGTGGGCGTCGTGGCGGACAAAAACAAAAGCTGCACCCCTTAAAGAAGTGGGAACATGAGACGGCGTAAGTCCGTGCTGAGAAGTGGGGATGGGGGCAAAACCCTTGGCAGCATCGAGGAGAGCAGCTCGTTGCTCACCAGCGGACCAAGATGCCGTCGTGTTAGGAATGAAATCACCCGGCACACGCAGGGGCTGCCCATACACCAACTCTGCCGAGGAAGATTGCAGGTCTTCCTTGGGGGCAGTCCGAAGGCCCAGCATTACCCAAGGGAGTTTGTCTACCCAGGCGCTGTCCTTCAGGGACGCCCTAAGCGCTGCCTTCATGGATCTGTGAAATCGCTCACACATACCATTGGCCTGTGGGTGATACGCCGTTGTGTGGTGGAGTTTCACTCCCAAGCTCTCGGCCACAGCGGCCCAAAGCTCAGAAGTGAACTGCGAGCCCCGGTCGGATGATATGTCCGACGGGGTACCGAAACGGGCAACCCACGTACCAATGAACGCGCGTGCCACCTCTGCGGAGGTGGCGGACGTCAGAGGTACTGCTTCCGGCCAGCGGGTGGTCCTGTCAACCATCGTGAGAAGGTATGTGTAGCTGCGTGAGGATGGAAGAGGGCCGACCAAGTCCACATTGACATGGTCAAAACGGCGCTCCGGAACCGTAAACGGTGCCAGTGGAGCCCGCGTGTGGCAGTGCACCTTTGAGCGCTGGCATGCTACACAGGTGGAAACCCAGTCCCTAACATCTTTCTTTAATCCCCGCCAGACAAATTTTGCAGCTACTAGCCGCTGGGAAGGTTTCCTCCACAGGTGAGAAAGGCCATGGATGGAGTCGAAAACACGCCGCCTCCAACAGGCTTTTGTCCCGAACTTCGCATGGAAAAAACATAGTCCAGAATCCGGTTGCCGCCTGGGGGGCGCAGCTACCGCGGCGGCAGCCGCGATAGTGGGCGAATCTGCCTCAGCCGGTAGAAATGCAGCCACATAGGTCGGTTGGGTGGCTACAAAAACTTCATCCGCTTCCGCAGCTAGTTCGCGGCAGTCCAAAATGGCGGTGTTAGCCAAAGCAGCCCGCACCTGAGAAGGCAGGAGTGTCAGGAAAAGCTGCACGAACAGGAATCCCGGGCTGTGCTCACCCAAGAGGTTTAGCATTTTGTCCACGAGTTCAGAGGGCTTGCAATCGCCAAGCCCCTGCAGCGAAAAAAGGCGGCGAGCTCGCTCCACGTCGGTAAGTCCAAATGTCTGTAACAGGTGAGCCTTCAACGTGAGGTACTTGTTCCTCTCCGGTGGGTGCGTAAGGACGCTAGCCACTCTGGACGCCGTCGCGCTCCCGAGGGAGGACACAACATAATGGAACTTAGTGTCGTCTTCGGTGATACCTCGCAGGGTGAACTGTGCCTCGGCCTGGGCAAACCATACAGTCGCGGAAGATTCCCAGAACTCGGGCAGCTTCAGAGAAACTGCATTCGCCGTCATGGTCGAAAAAAAATCCACTGAATTCGTTCAGTGAAGCGTCGGAGTCACCAGTGTTGTGCTCGTAGCGTGAAAGCAAGACAACTTCGTGTATCGTTGACACACAAAAACGTGTGCGTCTTTTATTCTTTTAGAACAAAACCGACTGACTTAAAACACTCAAAAATGGCGGGAACAACAAACCCCCACCTTTGGGAGAATCTACTGACGGCCACTTAAAGGGGCCGCGCCGAATTACCTGCAACGGAACAACCTTGTCATGTGCCTAATTGAACAGTACAGTGAAACAGAACCACATTGTCATATGCACACTCGAACAGTACAGTGAACAATAACAATAAGGTCAAGCACTAGGTGTGGCGAATTATGTCCGTAAATCAACCGCTACAATATATATATATATATATATATATATATATATATGTATATATATATATATATTTTGCATTCTATTTCATTTACTTTGAATTTACAACCCCCTGGCGCTGTTTTGTACGGTTTTTATACTGTTTTGTACTGTTTTTGTACTTACTTTGATTATTATTTTCAACTGTTTGTAAATATTGAAATTTATAAATAAATGTTTGTAAAAAAGGAAAAGGATGCAGTTAATCATGTGACCGCCTGGCTCTTTTTGATTGGTGAAACGGAGTCAAACGTCACCAGTGACTGCATTTGATTGGTGAAACGGAGTCAAACGTCACCAGTGACTGCATTTGATTGGTGAAACGGAGTCAAACGTCACCAGTGACTGCATTTGATTGGTGAAATGGAGTCAAACGTCACCAGTGACTGCATTTGATTGGTGAAACGGAGTCAAACGTCACCAGTGACTGCATTTGATTGGTGAAACGCAGGCATGTGATAGATCCTACTTTGACGGTCTGTCTGATAAACCAAAACAAACAAAGTGTGCATTAACAGTTCGATAAAAATCAGTAGCGAGTAGCGAGCTGAATGTAGATAAATGTCGCGGAGTAAAAGTAGCGTTTCTTCTCTATAAATATACTCAAGTAAAAGTATGTTGCATAAAAACTACTCTTATTTAAAAACTACCACAATTTATCCCAAAAGTTACTCAAGTAGATGTAACGGAGTAAGTGTAGCGCGTTACTACCCGCCTCTGTTTGCCAATCAACCTATCCCCAGGTGCATTATTTATGAAGCAAGTTCGAGTATCATTGGCAAATTTTCATATGTGTCCTCATTTTGGGATTTCACAATATGGTCAGCCTACTTTTATTAGTAGATTGCACAGTACAGTACATATTCCGTACAATTGACCACTAAATGGTAACACCCCGATAAGTTTTTCAACTTGTTCAAGTCGGGGTCCACGTTAATCAATTCATGACTAACACTGCTTCCCACCTACATCTTTCTTCTTTGATGTCTCCACTTTTGTCTCCCTCAGGTATTTTGGTGAATGGCCAGATCATCGGAGACAAGCAAATGCCTCCCGACGGTAAAATGAACACCTACTTCTGGCGTTTTGGCATCATTCAGCAAAAGTTGGGGCTAAGATTGGAGGTGAGCACCAACGGCATCTCGGTGCTCCAGGACGGCCAGAGGGTCCGCTTGCAGTGGTCCAACTCCACCACCCTCAAAAGAGACAAGTGAGTGTTTGTTTGTACCATCAGAAAATGTTGCAAAACTGCACCATCCAATGACAGATCGGCACGATCCGGTGGACTTTCAGTCCAAACCAGAGTAAAAAAAAAAACAAAAAAAACATGACAAAATCCTCAAGGCGTATAACCCCAATTCTTAAAACTTTGCACTGGCTCCCTATTCGTTTTAGAATTGATTTTAAAATATTTTTAAAGCTTTACATGGACTGGCACCTCATCCAAATATACACCCCCTGTGCGCGTTTGAGGTCCGAGAGCCAGCTCCAGCTCCTGGTGCCCAAGACCGGACTTAAAACCAGGGTAGACAAGGGCCCCAAGCTCTGGAACATTCAATCAATCAATTAATCAATGTTTATTTATATAGTCCTAAATCACAAGTGTCTCAAAGGGCTGCACAAGCCACAACAACATCCTCGGTTCAAACCCCACATAAGGGCAAGGAAAAACTCACAACCCAGTGGGACGTCAATGTGAATGACTATGAGAAACCTTGGAGAGGACCGCAGATGTGGGTGACCCCCTTCTAGGGGAGGCCAGATGCAATGGACGTCGAGTGGGTCTAACATAATATTGTGAAAGTCCAGTCCATAGTGGATCTAACATAATAGTGAGAGTCCAGTCCATAGTGGATCTAATATAATAGTGAGAGTCCAGTCCATAGTGGATCTAATATAATAGTGTAAGAGTCCAGTCCATAGTGGATCTAACATAATAGTGTGAGAGTCCAGTCCATAGTGGATCTAACATAATAGTGAGAGTCCAGTCCATAGTGGAGCTAACAAAATAGTGAGAGTCCAGTCCATAGTGGATATAGTATAATAGAGAGAGTCCAGTCCATAGTGGATCTAACATAATAGTGTGAGAGTCCAGTCCATAGTGGATCTAACATAATAGTGTGAGAGTCCAGTCCATAGTGGATCTAACATAATAGTGAGAGTCCGGTCCATAGTGGGTCTAACATAATATTGTCAAAGTACAGTCCATAGTGGATCTAACAAAATAGTGAGAGTCCAGTCCATAGTGGATATAGTATAATAGAGAGAGTCCAGTCCATAGTGGATTTAACGTAATAGAGAGAGTCCAGTCCATAGTAGATTTAACGTAATAGAGAGAGTCCAGTCCATAGTGGGTCTAACATAATATTGTGAAAGTCCAGTCCATAGTGGATCTAACATAATAGTGAGAGTCCGGTCCATAGTGGGTCTAACATAATATTGTCAAAGTACAGTCCATAGTGGATCCAACATAATAGTGAGTGTCCAGTCCATAGTGGATTTAACGTAATAGTGAGAGTCCAGTCCATAGTGGATCTAGCATAATAGTGTGCGAGTCCAGTCCATAGTGGATCTAACATAATTGTGAGAGTCCAGTCCATAGTGGCTGCCCCTCCATGTTAGAACTGCTCCCACATTGGAGTGTTTTTAGGTATTGTCTTAAGACCCACTTTTATTCTCTGGCTTTTAACACTACGTGAGTTGTGTGGTCCTCTGTGTTTTTACATGTTAATCTGTATTGTTTTAATTGTTTTTTACCTAGAGATGTCCGATATTGTCCAAATCTTAATTACCAATACCGATATCAACCCATACAGATATATACAGTGGTGGAATTAACACATTATTATGCCTAATTGTGTTGTGATGCCCCGCTGGATGCATTAAACAATGTAACAAGCATTTCCAAAATAAATCAACTCTAATTATAGATAAAAATGCCAACATGGCACTGCCATATTTATCATTAAAGTCACAAAGTGCATTAATTTTTTTTAACATGCCTCAAAAACAGCAGCTTGGAATTTGGGACATGCTCTCCCTGAGAGAGAGCATGAGGAGGTTGAGGTTGGGGGGGGGGGGGGGGGGGATGTAAATTGTAGCGTCCCGGAAGAGTTAGTGCTGCAAGGGATTCTGGGTATTCGTTCTGTTGTGTTTATGTTGTGTTACAGTGCGGATGTTCTCCTGAAATGTGGTTGTCATTCTTGTTTGGTGCGGGTTCACAGTGTGGCGCATATTTGTAACAGTGTTAAAGTTGTTGATACGGCCACCCTCAGTGTGACCTGTATGGCTGTTGACCAAGTATGAGATCGGGACGGCACGCGAAGGCAGTGCCTCTAAGGTTTATCGGCGCTCTGTCCGTGTACCACTCTGCACAACGCCGTTTTAAAAAGTTATACATTTTACTTCTTGAAACCGATACCGATAATTTCCGATATTTATCAGCCAATATCGGCAGCCTGATATTATCGGACATCTCTAGTTTTACCCTTTAAAATCATTTTTAATCATATTTATTTTATAATGTTTTTATATTTATTTATTTTTTGTTTTTATTCAGTCATTGGTGTAGCTAAGGATAATATTTGAATAATGTTTTTAATATACTTTGGAAACTTTAGTGTTGTTTGAATGTGCTATACAAATATTGGATTGGTTTAAGTTCAGTTAAAGTACCAATGATTGTCACACACACACTAGATGTGGTGAAATCTGTCCTCTGCATTTGACTCATCCCCTGGATCACCCCTTGGGAAGTGAGGGGAGCAGTGAGCAGCAGCAGCAGTGCCACGCCCAGGAATCATTTATTGTGATTTAACCCCCAATTCCAACCCTTCATGCTGAGTGCCAAGCAGGGAGGCAATGGGTCCCATTTTTTTATAGTCTTGGGTATGACTCGGCCGGGGTTTGAACTCCCAACCTACCGATCTCAGGCCGGACGCTCTAACCACTAGTCCACTGATTGCAGGCATTGTATCCGATCTCACTAGATTGTCGTGACTGATACAGCTCAAAACTTCTCTCCTTCTTACTCCCCAGTGTGGATCTTCTCCTGACCAAAGACCGAAGCCTAACGATAACTCTCAAAGATTCTGTCAAGTTTGTGATCTTGCTGCACAAGGTCTGGAAGAAGCACCCATACCATCGGGACTATTTGGGTTTCTACACCGTGGACACTCACCTGCTGTCCCCTTCTGTTCACGGTCTGCTCGGTAGGACTACACACTCGCACAAATATCAGATGTATCAGATTGTAAGTGGGTTTATTTTGTACCTTTTGCGTTCATATTTCACTGTTAGGCGCATTTTTGTTGCGTAAAATAATGTCGATCAAAATGTGTGTTTTTGTTATGTTTCATCATGTTATGTTTTGCCTTTTTGGACATTCAGTTCTTGCGTTTTGCACTTCCTGGTTTGATTTGTTTCCGTAGCTCAGGGGTCGGGAACCTTTTTGGCTGAGAGAGCCAAGAAGCCAAATATTTTAATATGTATTTCCGTAAGAGCCGTAAAATATTTTTTTTAACCCTGAACACAACTAAACGCGTGCATTTTTAAGTAAGACTAACATTTAATAGGTCTATTATTCTTTGTAATAACATTGTTATTCTGAAGCTAACTGTGGTGGGGGCGTGGCCTGCGGGCCTGCAGCGAAGCGGGGTGTTGCCAGGACCGGCCTCGAAATCAGCGACAGGTGCGTAGACGGCCCACCTGGGCCTTGTTACCTAATCACCTGTCGCTATGTTATAAGCAGCAGCCAGGAGGAGAGACGGGGTTGGTGCTGGAGCCAGAGCGCGAGCGAGAACGAAAGAGAAAAAGACAATTGCTGGAACGTAACTGAGAGACTTATTGAAAAATGAAACAACACTGTAACCCTGAAACAGGGTCTCATGTCGGTTCTTGGTGGTCCGAAGAAACCCCACACTAACCAATAATAAATAAATAACTTCTTACCATCAACGCAACTTCTTAAACAGGTGCGGTAGGAAACGGATGGATGGATTAAAAATGCACGAGGATGTTTTATATTTTAAACATAATTTTTAACACTGATTACAAGTGGAATTATTCATTATTTATCGTGTTAAGCAGAGTCAGCTCAAATTTACCTGAGAGCCGGATGCAGTCATCAAAAGAGCCACATCTGGCTCCCGAGCCATAGGTTCCCAACCCCTGCCGTAGCTACTCATTAGTTTCCACCTGGTCTCCAAGTCACGCCCCTGTCCTCAGCCTCACACCTGTTAGTAATATTCATCATAGTCATTATTTAAACCATTTTGTTTTCGTCCTCGTCCTGGCAACTTTGTACTCACCGACCTACTTACACCTCCTTCTCATGCCTACCACCTGCTACGCACCTTGCGAAGATCCATGTCTCTTTCTCAGTTCCATGTCATGTACGTTTTTGTTTAGAGTTCATTGTTATTCATGCCATTGAGCAAGTGTTATGGTTTCATGTTTATAGTTATAGCCTCTAGTCTTTCGTTTCATAGCCCAGTTTTTATACCGCCATTGTGTGCGCCCTTTGTTTTTTTTTTTTTATTTTTTTATTATAGTGCTAAATAAATCAAATATGTACTCACACTCTCGTCTGGCGCATGCCAATCATCCTTGGCGTGGAAGAAGCAATACAAATGCAAGTCCATGTCTTGACAAAAGCGAAAGTTACATTCGTATTTTGTCAATATTCAGTGTTTTATCGTTCATAGAAAAATTTTAAATTCCATTTTGTGAGGTTTTATATTATGTTCCTAAAAATAAAAACCCTGTTTCCATATGAGTTGGGAAATTGTGTTAGATGTAAATATAAACGGAATACAATGATTTGCAAATCCTTTTCAACCCATATTCAGCTGAATGCACTACAAAGACAACATATTTGATGTTCAAACTGATAAACTTAATTTTTTTGTGCAAATAATAATTAACTTGGAATTTCGTGGCTGCAACACGTGCCAAAGTAGTTGGGAAAGGGCATGTTCACCACTGTGTTACATCACCTTTTCTTTTAACAACACTCAATAAATGTGGAATTCTTTACCATTCTTGCTTGATGTACAGCATAAGTTGTTCAACAGTCCGGGGTCTTGTTGTCGTATTTCACGCTTCATAATGTGCCACACATTTTCCCTGGGAGACATGTCTGGACTGCAGGCGGGCCAGGAAAGTACCCGCACTCTTTTACTATGAACCACGCTGTTTAACAAGAGGCTTGGCATGGTCTTGCTGAAATAAGCAGGGGCGTCCATGATAACGTTGCTTGGATGACAACATATGTTGCTCCAAAACCTGTATGGACCATTCAGCATTAATGGTGCCTTCACAGATGTGTAAGTTACCCATGCTTTGGGCACTAATACCCCCCCATACCATCACAGATGCTGGCTTTTGAACTTTGCGCCTCTAACAATCCGGATGGTTATTTTCATCTTTGTTCCGGAGGACACCACGTCCAGAGTTTCCAAATATAATTGGAAATGTGGACTCGTCAGACCACAGAACACTTTTCCACTTTGCATCTGTCCATCTTAGATGAGCTCGGGCCCAGCCAAGCCGGCGGCGTTCCTGGGTGTTGTTGATAAACGGCTTTCGCTTTGCATAGTAGAATTTTAACTTGCACTTACAGATGTAGCGACCAACTGTAGTTACTGTCAGTGGTTGTATGAAGTGTTCCTGAGCCCATGTGGTGATATCCTTTACACACTGATGTCGGTTTGTGATGCCGTACCGCCTGAGGGATCGGAGATCCGTCATATCATCGCTTGTGTGCAGTGATTTCTCCAGATTCTCTGAACCTTTTTGATGATTTTACGGACCATAGATGGTAAAATCCCTAAATTCCTTGCAATAGCTCGTTGAGAAATGTTGTTCTAAAACTGTTCGACAATTTGCCTACAAATTGGTGACCCTCGCCCCATCCTTGTTTGTGAATTACTTAGCATTTCATGGAAGCTGCTTTTATACCCAATCATGGCACCCACCTGTTCCCAATTAACCTGCACACCTGTGGGATGTTCCAAATAAGTGTTTGATGAGCAGTCCTCAACTTTATCAGTATTTATTGCCACCTTTCCCAACTTCTTTGTCACGTGTTGCCGGCATCAAATTCTAAAGATGATTTTTTGCAACAAAAAAAAAAATGTTTGTCAGTTTGAACATCAAATATGTTGTCTTTGTAGCATATTCAACTGAATATGGGTTGAAAATGATTTGCGTTGTATTCCGTTTATATTTACATCTAACACAATTTTCCCAACTCATATGGAAACGGGGTTTGTAGATATAAAGACCCCCAGACACATTGTTTTCTCTATAGACCAAAGAAACCGACACCTCCATGTCGCTTCCTATCCTACACAGTGGAGTTTTACAAGCCTTTTGCTTGGTAAGATCAAAGACAGCTTTTGTCTGCTCGCCGGGAACAGAAATTTTGAAATTTGTGATAACTTACGTACAATTATTTTGACGATAAAAGGTTTTGTACATTCATACTAAACAAAGTGTGTTGGAAATGTAGTGTTTTCATTTGGCTGTTTGTGTTACTAAGATAACAAAGTAAAAACGGTGTTAAAAGTGCTTATGTTTGATCCTGGGACTTATGGAATTGCATTTGGTCAATCAGTGATAATGACACCCGGATAAGTGTAACCCAGATAAAACATAAAGGATCTTACAATCTTCCAGGTCAGTTTTACCGCGGGATTGAGTATGAGGTCACCAATTTGCGTCCGGGAGAAGTCCCAGAGAAACCAGATGCCACCATGTTCGTAAAAGGACTCGAGCTTAATGTGACCAGGTAAGCATTTTTTGCTTTGTAAAATCCTGAATCATCTGTCTGGCATGTGAGACCTTTTCCTTAATCAGGTGGTTTTGTTTTTTGGTCTACAGAGGCTGGCAAAGAGACTTCAAAAGAGACTTGAAGAACGGAGAGAATGTTCCCTGTTGGTTCATTCATAATAACGGAACTGGTCTCATTGATGGAGAGGTCTCGGACTACAGAGTGTCCGGTCTCTTTAAAACTCTTTAGAATTGTTAGATTTCTAATGAGAAAAGTTGTTTAATTGTCACTATCACTGTTTCCCCCATCAAGGACACAATTAGAATCCAAGTAGTCTATATAACAAACACATGGATGCCAACGGAAAAACTCATCAGTGTGTCTTGAGTTTTACAATATTTTCCTGCACTATTGTACCCTTTTTGGACCAAACCGGTTTGGTAATCCACAATAAATGTAGATCTTCCATGGTTAGTACTGTCAGACTTGGTTTGTGTCGAACCCCAAGATGCAGAGATGGAGGCAGGCATTGAATAAGAAAACATGATTTGATTAAAACTAAACCAGAACAAACAAAAGGATCTTAGCATGGAAGCTAGCATAAACGGAACGGGGAACAGAAGTCGTTACGTGTTGTACAAAGACAAAATAGGAAGCAGGGAACCAAAAAACAGTAAGCTACAAAAATCGAACGAATTATAGCTTAACGCTACGCTGCAATGACTCGACACGACATGCCAGGAACGACAATACAATACGGAAGCGACATGCAATACGTGACAATAATCCAGCACTCGACTGGAGGACAAAACAGGTTCAAATAGGCGCGGGCTGATTGACACCAGGTGTGGTCAGGTGCGGTTCAGCCGCAGCTGAGGGGGAAACAGCGTTCAGGGAGAAAGACAGGAAACCAACAAAATAAGAGCGCTGACAGGAAATACTACACACACGGGAAAAAACTAGAACACAAACATACTATCAAGGGCCAGCCTGACAAGTACGTTTTTTTTACAACTTTTAACAGCTTCTGTTAATATTACTGATATCCTTCAATTTCGTATTTGGTCTGTAAAGAGCTGATCCATAGATCTGCACTGTTATGTGACGTGTAGCAATGGGTGCGACTTCGGTATTTTTATAGGTAGTTCAAGTTTTACCGGGTATCGATTCACTTAAAATCAAACCCCGCAATATTTCCATAACATTTTGCCCACCTGGTTTGGAAACTCAAGCAGAAGTCAGAGCGTACTTAGCCTAACTGTCTCTTGCTAGTGTTGCAATTGTTCCAAGCCAACAAAATAAGCATGCCTGACACAAAACGCCCTAACAGACAGCTAGCTCAATGCTAATTTGCATTGGCCTCGCCGTATACATGCTACCGATTAGCTTCCATGGCGATTTCCAAATTTGGTTATGAAAACACAAAATAAAATGCACATACGTTCAATACTTACCTTGCAAATACTTTGTAGGGCGCAACGTAAGACTAGACTGGCATATTCAAGCTAAATGGCAAAGACTACTTCCTGGTTAGGGCAACACAAACACACCGTAGCCTGTACATGACTGCCATCTAACGTCTTGGAATTGAAACTCCATTAATTCATCCATCCATTTTCTACCACTTATTCCTTTTGGGGTTGCAGGTGGCGCTGGTGCCTATCTCAGCTACAATCGGGTGGAAGGTGGTGTACACCCTGGACAAGTCGCCACCGCATCGCAGCAACTCCATTCAAAGTATACTATATAATACTTGCAAATGAGACTTGTATGAAAACAAGGTATACTGTAAAAACTGGACAGCACACTGTAAAATTCGAAATAAAATAGGTAGATTTTATTATTTTACTAGGTGAGGGATCAGACAAAGAGCAGCTCGAAGACTTCTATGGAAATAAAACCAACCGAGACACAGATTTCCCTCGCCCGGACGCGGGTCACCGGGGCCCCCGTTCTGGAGCCAGGCCCGGAGTTGGGGCACGATGGCGAGCGCCTGGTGGCCAGGCCTGTCCCCGAAAAGGCAACGTGGGTCCACCCTCCACTCATGGGAGGGGCCACGTCCGACCGGTTGGAGGCCACGGGGAAGACCCAGGACACGTTGGGAAGACTATGTCTCCCGGCTGGCCTGGGAACGCCTCGGGATTCCGCGGGAAGAGCTGGACGAAGTGGCTGGGGAGAGGAAAGTCTGGGCTGATTTCACTATGAAACAATTTAACATTTATGAACTTATGAACACACACAAAAATTGGTACTCTTTGGTACTGGTCATTTTAGCGGAAATTAGGGGCATTCAAGGTCACTCCCAGGATATTCCTGGTGAAAGCTAAACATGGAACAATGATCACAGAAGGGCATGCAAAGCTGAATAGGGGGAAAGAGCACCTTCAGAAAATCCTTAACCAGTCAGACAAATCCATTGTCTCTGGCATCCCCTGAGGCAGAAGAAGACCAGGATATCGACATTGGAGAAACAACAGTGAGAGAAGCCAAGGAGGTCATCTGTAAACAAAACAATGGAAAGATCCTGGGTTGGGGTGGTATATGTCCAGAAATGGGGAAGATAAAGATGCGTCTCACGTTCTCAAAAAGATCCTTCAGGACATAGGGAACAGTGAGACTGCACCAGATGACTGGAAAACTGTACAAACTACCAATGAAAGGAACAATTCAAGTTAAAAAGTACCACTAGGTGTGGTGAAATTATTCTCTGCATTTGACCCATCACCCTTGATCACCCACTGGGAGGTGAGGGGAGCAGTGGGCAGCAGCTGTGGGCACGCCCGGGACTCATTTTTGGAGATTTAACCCCCAATTCCAACCCTTGGTGCTGAGTGCGAAGCAGGGGGTTAATGGGTCCCAGTTGTGTAGTCTTTGGTATGACTCCGCCAGGGTTTGAACTCACAACCTACCAGATCTCAGGGCGGACACTCTAACCACTAGGCCACTTGGCAATCACACTACTCTCGCTCACAAGCAAAGTCTTAGTGATTTGAGAAGGACTTAGACTTCCTTTTATTGTCATTCAAATTTGAACTTCACAGTTCAGATAGCAAGAGCAAGCAGACTTTAAGAAAGGAAGGACCTGCTCAGATCACTGCGGAGAGGCGGGGCCGACGGAGGGGCAGGGCACGCTGCAGCCCTGCCCAAGATGGGGGAAAGGAGGCGGAAAATGCGGCGGAGCGGAGAGGCGGGGCGTACTTGGCACACACACCGGCACACGATTAATTCATATCAAAAGTGGAGAAGGAGGAGCGATCAGGAAGGAAGGAGTAGGAGAGACTGCAGCAGAGATCGAGGAGTGGAAGCAAAGGAGCGCACGACGACGACGCGACTCACTGAAGGAGAGCGAGGAGCGAACAGGAGGAAAGGAGCTAAAAACGACCAGACCGAAAGACAAGCTTGTTATTGAAAGAATAAAAGAGTCAAACCTGCTCAAGTCCTTCCTGGGTGGTCCATGCAACCCGCACGACGACGGCTTAAGACTGTCACAATCACATCTTCGTTTTTTTTGCCAAATACTGGAGCAATCAAGTGAACGGAACTGCTCACTCTACGTTACATTCCTAGATTTCAAGAAGGTGTTTGACTCCGTCGCAACTCACTCTGGATGATGTTGAGACACTACGGCATTCTAAAGGAGCCGGTCAACGTGATCCGGTCTCTTTGCAAGAACTTTGAACGTCGTGTCATTCACAACAATGAGCAGCCTTTGGGGTTGGAAACCGGAGTAAAACGAGGATGCATCCTGCCGCCCCTACAGTTCTCCCTGTCGATTCACTGGGTGGTGTAAAGGCAGCACTAAAGGAAAGCGCAGAGGCATCCGATGGACAATGGTAGTTTATCTTCCAGATCAGTTTTACCGCGGGATTGAGTATGAGGTCACAAACTTGCATCCGGGAGAAGTCCCAGAGAAACCAGATTCTTAATGTGACTAGGTAGGCCAAACACTTAAGTCCACACAATTCCTTTCGCCCCTACAGTTCTCTCTGTGGATTGACTGGGGGATGTGATGCAGCGCTAAAGGAAAGCGCAGAGGCATCCGATGGACTCACCATAGTCTTGGAAGACTCGGATTACGCAAAAGGCAGACAGCCAGTACCATCGGCCTAACATCGGCTGAAGGTGGGCGAGGGAGGCCTGGCTAATGCCTACGTACAGGGCGTTGCGGTACTCAAGACGAGTCGAGATAAAGCCGTGGATTCATTTCTCAAGATCATGTCCGGACAGAAACGGTTTCACTTTTGCCATGATAAAAGCCTTATTTGTACGACGCTGCTGATTTGTTTTTCGAACTTAAAATCTGAGTCGAACTTCACCCCCAGGTTTTTGACACAGTCGCTGAGATACGGGGACAGAGTGCCCAAGTCAACGATGGGGGAGGGAGATCGACTTGGACCAAACAACATAACTTCTGTTTTGTTTTCATCTAAGCTCCGGAAGTTAACTGAAAGCCAGACTCTGATGTCGTCCAGGCAGTCAATGAGACGTTGGATTGTGTTATTTTGTGCCATGGCAAAGTAGATCTGAAATGCAATACTGTGCTTCCTGAAAACAGAACCAAGGGGGAGAAGGTAAAGCGCAAATAAAAGAGGGCCAAGGATTGAACTCTGGGGGACCCCATGTGGTAGAGGAGCTGTGGAAGACATAAAGTTGTCTCTTTCACAAAAACTCCTGTTAGTCAGGTACAACCGGAACCCTTAATGCCCACACAGTTCTCAAGACCAGTGATTAAGGTGGCATGGTCGACAGTGTCGAACGCAGCAGACAGATCTAAAAGAACCAGGACAACATATTTACCGGAATCTCTTGACAGGAGGATATCATCAGACAGCGTTGTGGAAGGCTTTGAAACCGGACTGGAACCGGTCATTGATACCATTTTTCTCTAAGAAGGGCAACAACTGACTGTAGACAACCTTTTGTAATATTTTGGAAATGTATGGAAGATTAGAGATAGGTCTGGGATTGGAGAGGAGAGAGGGGTCGAGGCTTGTTTTTTTAAGTAAAGTTCGTACCACTGCATGTTTAAACTCTGCTGGTACTATTCCAAGCAAATCAGAACATTTTCCAGGCTCAAAACGGTCTGGAGATCAACTGGACTTATCATCCACACAAAGATCAAGATCATCAAGAGCAATGTCCTTGTGGACTTCTTACTCCCGTGGGTTCACCTGATGCCGACAAATCCCTACGATAGTCCGGATGTCTGGTGTTGGCAAAGTCTTTTTACTTGGCAGGGCACACGCTAGGAAAACACACCCAACTTTTCAGTTTCCGCTCTGTGACTTTCTTCCTTTTCTCTCACAATGTCCAGTGCACGTCTGTTCAGCAACTCCAACTCCAACAACTGTGTCTCGGTCCGGCTGCTGCTAATAAGCATACTTGCCAACCTTGAGACCTTCGAATTCGAGAGATGGGGGCGGGATGTAGGGTTGGTGGGGCCGGGGGTGTATATTGTAGAGTTGCGTAAGAGTTAGCGCTGCAATGGATTCTGGGTATTTGTTCTGTTGTGTTTATGTTGTGTTACGGTGCGGATGTTCTCCCGAAATGTGTTTGTCATTCTTGTTTGGTGTGCGTTCACAGTGTGGCGCATATTTGTAACAGTGTTAAAGTTGTTTATACGGCCACCCTCAGTGTGACCTGTATGGCTGTTGATCAAGTATGCCTAGCGTTCACTCGTGTGTGTGTAAAATTCGCATATATTATGTGCCGACACACTGTTTGTATGATGGAAAAGCAGACGTAGAGGACGCTAAATTCAGTGCCTTTAAGGCACGCCCCCAATATTGTTGCCCAGGTGAAAAACGGGCAAAATTTGGGAGAATGGTTGCCTTGGGAGGGGCACTGAAAAACAGGAGTCTCCCGAAAAAATCGAGAGGGTTGGCAAGTATGCAAATAAGCATGGCAGGGGATTGGATATTTAGTCCCAGCTGGGTAATCCAATCCCCTGCCAGCTGTGCTTCGAGGCCGGTCCTTACACACCCCATTCCGCGGCAGGCCCGCAGACCACACTCCCCCTCCATAGTCCTCTTCTAAATGGCTCCAGGTGTCAGAAAACCACTTCATCCATTGAAAGAAAGTAAGAAGTTTTCCAAAAATAAATACCTGCATCCTTAGGATATGTTTCGGCCAAGCCCAATCTTTTGATTGATTGATTGAAACTTTTATTAGTAGATTGCACAGTACAGTACGTATTCCGTACAATTGACCACTAAATGGTAACACCCGGATAAGTTTTTCAACTTGTTTAAGTCGGGGTCCACTTTAATCGATTCAATCTCAATTGTAAAACTCTGCGAAAGAACAACCACAACATCAAATAAAAAGACCATCCGAATTCGACATTGGAGATGGCTTGTCCGTCCTCTTCTCTCGAGAAAAGATCCCTATTTTGGACGCCTCGAGGAGAACTTGAGGTCGACCAAGACAAAACCTAAAGAGGAATTGGAAGGTTTGGCAAGTATGCTGATAAGCATGGCAGGGGATTGGATGATCAGTCCCAGCTGGGTAATCCAATCACCTGCCAACTGTGCTTCAAGGCCGGTCCTTACACACCCCACGCCCTCCCCCTTCCCCCCGCCATAGGCCTCTTCTATATGGCTCCAGGTGTTGGAAAACCACTTCATCCATTGAAAGAAAGCAAGACGTTTTCCAAAATAAATGCCTGCATCCTTAGGATATATTCTGGCCAAACACAATCTATTGATTGATTGATTGAAACTTTTATTAGTAGATTGCACAGTTCAGTACATATTCCGTACAATTGACCACTAAATGGTAACACCCGAATTAGTTTTTCAACTTGTTTAAGTCGGAGTCCACGTTAATCGATTCAATCTCAATTGAAAAACTCTGTGAAAGAACAACCACAACATCAAATAAAAAGACCATCCGAATTTGACATTGGAAATGGCGTGTCCGTCATCTTCTCTCGACAAAAGATCCCTATATTGGACGCCTCGAGGGAGGAGAACTTGAGGTCGACCAAGACAAAACCTGAAGAAGAATCGGGAGGTTTGGCAAGTATGCTAATAAGCATGGCAGGGGATTGGATGATCAGTCCCAGCTGGGTAATCCAATTACCTGCCAGCTGTGCTTCAAGGCCGGACCTTACACACCCCACGCCCTCCCCCCTCCCCCCGCCACAGGCCTCTTCTATATGGCTCCAGGTGTCAGAAAACCACTTCATCCATTGAAAGAAAGCAAGACGTTTTCCAAAATAAATGCCTGCATCCTTAGGATATATTCTGGCCAAACACAATCTATTGATTGATCGAATGAAACTTTTATTAGTAGATTGCACAGTACAGTACATATTCCGTACAATTGACCACTAAATGGTAACACCCGAATTAGTTTTTCAACTTGTTTAAGTCGGAGTCCACGTTAATCGATTCAATCTCAATTGAAAAACTCTGTGAAAGAACAACCACAACATCAAATAAAAAGACCATCCGAATTCGACATTGGAAATGGCTTGTCCGTCCTCTTCTCTCGAGAAAAGATCCCTATATTGGACGCCTCGAGGGAGGAGAACTTGAGGTCGACCAAGACAAAACCTGAAGAAGAATCGGGAGGTTTGGCAAGTATGCTAATAAGCATGGCAGGGGATTGGACGATCAGTCCCAGCTGGGTAATCCAATCACCTGCGAACTGTGCTTCCAGGCCGGACCTTACACAGGCCCGCAGAACACGACCCCTCTCCATAGTCCTCTATTATATAGCTCAAAACCTGAAGAAGAATCATAGAAAAAGAGCTGAGGAGTTAGAGACTGTCCCTCGAGACTGATCCCAGAATAGTGGCTGACAGAGCCGGATGGAAATTCCTCGTTTTGTCTCAAGCGCCAAAATACCCTGAAGAGGACTAAGTGAGTGAGTGAGTGGGTATCGGTATTCATTCCCAGGTACCGGGAATTGGTACTGGCTCTGCCTTCCCTGTCTGCACATAACTGAGAGTTCTGCATACCTTCTTATACAAACAGTGCAGTTTACACAGGACTTACCTATTGCATAACACTGTTTATTTTCCTTACCGTATTTATACCAAGCGATTTGAAATCCTGCAAAGGAAAGGGCAAGTTTAGGTTTGTCTTCAGGCATTCTTCACCCCGTCCCACACTTTTAAATTTTTCAGAAAACACACATTAACCCTCACTGACTCACAGAGTGGGAACAGAGGTTCCGCCTCCTGGTGGCTTGTGGGCGTAGACGAGCTCTTATGTGAAGACTTTCTCTCACATTCCCAGAAATCCCAAAGCCATGCTCGGGGATCAGACTTTCTTTTGGCGGGGTATGCTGACGTTTCGGAGGGTCCTACTGTGGGTTTGCATCTGCATTGTGCTTCCGGGAGAGGAGCACGGAGCTCTGGTTGTTTCTCCCAGAGATGCTCGAGTTGAGGTAATGCAAATATTCGTTGTATGATATCTACAACCAGAATGTTCCAAGGATGGCCAATATGGTCTCTATCTAAAAACTAGTGTTAGAGGTAAATAAAAACAAATACAAAGATTCGCAAATCCTTTTCAACCCGTATTCAATTGAATGCACTACAAAGACAAGATATTTGATGTTCAAACCCATTAACTTTTTTTGCAAATAATATTTAACTTAGAATTTCATGGCTGCAACACGTGCCAAAGTAGTTGGGAAAGGGCATGTTCACCACTGTGTTACATCACCTTTTCTTTTAACAACACTCAATAAACGTTTGGGAACTGAGGAAACTAATTGTTGAAGCTTGGAAAGTGGAATTCTTTCCCATTCTTGTTTTATGTAGAACTTCAGTCGTTCAACAGTCCGGGGTCTCCGCTGTCATATTTTACGCTTCATAACGTGCTACACATTTTCCATGGGAGACAGGTCTGGACTGAAGGCGGGCCAGGAAAGTACCTGCACTGTTTTTTTTACGAAGCCACGCTGTTATAACAGGTGCTGTATGTGGCTTGGCATTGTCTTGATGAAATAAGCAGGGGCGTCCATGAAAAAGACGGCGCTTAGATGGCAGCATATGTTGTTCCAAAACCTGTATGTACCTTTCAGCATTAATGGTGCCTTCACAGATGTGTAAGTTACCCATGACTTGGGCACTAAAACCCCCATACCATCACAGATGCTGGCTTTTGAACATTGCGTCGACAACAGTCTGGATGGTTTGCTTTGCCTTTGGTCCGGATGATACGATGTTGAATATTTCTAAAAACAATTTTAAATGTGGACTTTTCAGACCACATAACACTTTTCCACTTTGCATCAGTCCATCTTAGATGATTTCAGGCCCAGAGAAGCCGGCGGCGTTTCTGGATGTTGTTGATAAATGGCTTTCGCTTTGCATAGTAGAGCTTTAACTTGCACTTACAGATGTAGCGACAAACTGTATTAAGTGACAGCGTTTTCTGAAGTGTTCCTGAGCCCATGTGGTGATATCCTTTAGAGATGATGTCGGTTTTTCATAGGGATCGAATGTCACGGTCATTCAATGTTGGTTTCCAGCCATGCCGCTTACGTGGAGTGATTTGTCCAGATTCCCTGAACCTTTTGATGATATTATGGACCGTAGATGTTGAAATCCCAAAATTTTTTGCAATTGCACTTTGAGAAACGTTGTTCTTAAACTGTTTGACTATTTGCTCACGCAATTGTGCACAAAGGGGTGTACCTCGCCCCATTCTTGTTTGTGAAAGACTGAGCATTTTTTGGGAAGCTGTTTTTATACCCAATCATGGCACCCACCTGTTCCCAATTAGCCTGCACACCTGTGGGATGTTCCAAATAAGTGTTGATGAGCATTCCTCAACTTTATCAGTATTTAATGCCACCTTTCCCAACTTCTTTGTCACGTGTTGCTGGCATCAAATTCTAAAGTGAATAATTATTTGCAAAAAATGTTTATCAGTTTGAACATCAAATATGTTGAAAGAGTGGCCATGCCAGCAACTTGAAGGTTCCAGGTTCGATTCCCGCTTCCGCCACCCTCGTCACTGCCGTTGTGTCCTTTAAACACTGGTTTAAATGTAACTTAGATATTGGGTTTCACCATGTAAAGCGCTATATAAATATAATTCACTTCACAATAAAAGTGAGTTTGACACCCCTGATTATGTTGTCTGTCTCGCACAACTCTAGTGGTGTTTTTATACCGGGAATAAGAACTGTGATCCATCCAGGCCTTGAACTCATCAGAGTTGAACAGGAAGTGACTTTGTATTGCAAACAGCTGCAGCAAGGATTCCACTAAAAACATAAATAAATATTTGCTTGCTGCAAAGGGAAGGGGGCTATAGTTAAAAAAAAATAGAACCTCATTTAGAACACTTTCAGAGTTACTGACAACGTTTACCATGAATTGATTAACGTGGACCCCGACTTAAACAAGTTGAAAAACTTATTGGGGTGTTACCATTTAGTGGTCAATTGTACGGAATATGTACTGAACTGTGCAATCTACTAATAAAAGTTTCAATCAATCAATCAAAAGATTGTGTTTGGCCAGAATATATCCTAAGGATGCGGGCATTTATTTTGGAAAACTGCGGATGAAGTGGTTTTTCAACACCTGGAACCATATAGAAGAGGACTATGGAGGGGGGGGCGTGGTCTGCGGGATGTGTGTAAGGACCGGCCTCGAAGCACAGCTGGCAGGTGATTGGATTACCCAGCTGGGACTGATCATCCAATCACCCGCCATGGTTATTAGCATACTTGCCAACCCTCACGATTTTTCGGGGAGACTCCCAATTTTCAGTCCTCCTCCCGAATTTCACCCACATTTTGTCACACCTATGGATCATGTTTTGTTTTGGTCATGTTCGGTTTGGTTTTTTGGACATTTGGTTCTGTCTTGGCACTTCCTGTTTTTTTTTCGTCTCCATGCCAACTCATTAGTTTTCACCGGTCATGTCACGTCCCTGTTCTCAGCCTCACACCTGTTTTCACTAATGATCACGGCTACTTAAGTCACTCTTTTTCCTGTCTTCATTCTGGGATCTTCACACACGCACGCACCCTACCCATGCTGCGCTACTTTCATGCCCTTGAACGCCTCGTTATCAATGCCCTTGTTTTGATCCACGTAAGCTTTGTATTTATTCCACAGTGCACTCGTTTGTTTCATGTCTTTAGTCTTGCCATCGTGCTGTTTGAGTTTATAGTTTAATTGTATTTCATGCCATTGAGCAAGTGTTTTTGTTTTCCCTGTTTTGTATATATTATATAATTAAAAGATGTACTCACAGTCACGTCTCGCCCGTGCAAATCATTCTCTGCATCGAAGAAACAACTTTAATCCAAGCCCACTTGTGACAAACTTCACCGGATTTTCACCCTGGAGCGTGCCTTAAAGGCACTGAATTTAGCGTCCGCTACAACCTATCTTCATGTCTGCTTTTCCACCGTACAAACTGCATGTGAAGTGAAGTGAATTATATTTATATAGCGCTTTTTCTCTAGTGACTCAAAGCGCTTTACATAGTGAAACCCAATAACTAAGTTACATTCAAACCAGTGTGGGTGGCACTGGGAGCAGGTGGGTAAAATGTCTTGCCCAAGGACACAACGGCAGTGACTAGGATGGCGGAAGCGGGAATTGAACCTGCAACCCTCAAGTTGCTGGCACAGCCACTCTACCAACCGAGCTAAACCGCTGCAAAATACTATATGCGGCTTTTACATACATACACGAGTGAACGCAAGGCATACTTGGTCAACAGCCATACAGGTCCCACTGAGGGTGGCCGTATAAACAACTTTAACACTGTTACAAATATGCGCCACACTGTGAACCCACACCAAACAAGAATGACAAACACATTTCGGGAGAACATCCGCACCGTAACACAACATAAACAGAACAGAAAAAAATACCCATAATCCCTTGCAGCACTAACTCTTTCGGGACGCTACATCATACACCCCCGCTACAAGTACTGCAAGTTTCAATCAATCAATCAATCAATCGATGTTTCTGTTTTCTTCATTACCTTAAAAGATCCGTGTAAAGACGAAAAAAGGTAAAGGTTTGGTTGTTTTTTAGTCGGCGTGGGGCCGATTTACAGACCTCTGAAGTCATCTGGTTTTCATCAGACGGACCAAATGTTCTCACGTGACGGAAACAGTCGGAATATTCATGAATGAAATAATGATGTGGTCCTTTTCTGACCTGTGAGATGCTTGTCAGTAACCGTGCAATCTTACTTTGTTGTGTTGTAGGACGCAAACGAAGATGTGAGCACCAAGTCCGTAAAGGTATTCAGTTTGAATTATTTTAATTGTTTACGTAGATCATGTCTGCGATCCTTCTTTGGGGTATACACTAATTTATAATTAATTAATCCGTTTATTTATTGTTCAAGAACTTTTGTTTGTGATGTCAGCTATGGGATGTTGTGTTACGTCCACGCATTTGGGGAATATTCATTTTCTAAGTACGACACTCATACTTGCCAACCCTCCCGGATTTTCCGGGAGATTCCCGAAATTCAGCGCCTCCCCCGAAAACCTCCCGGGACAAATTTCCTCCCGAAAATCTCCCGAAATTCAAAGCCACGCCCCCTCCAGCTCCGTGCGGACCAGAGCGACGCGTCGACAGCCTGTTTTCACGTCCACTTTCCCACAATATAAACAGAGCGCTTGCCCAATGACGTTATAACTGTAGAATGATCGAGGGCGAGTTCTTGGTTATTGTTAGGCAGTTTCATTAACGTCCTCCCGGCGCGGTAACAACACACAACAACAGCAGTCACGTTTTTGTCTACCGTAAAGCAGTTCGTCTGCCGTAAACAGCAATGTTGTGACACTCTTAAACAGGACAATACTGCCATCTACTGTACATGCATATGTGAGAATAACATCTACGGCTTTTAGAGAGTGCAGTGCACAACTGCGCACACAACAAGGAGACGAAGCAGAAGAACGAGGAAGATACAGCATGTTCAGCATGGTTGGAAAATTAGTAACAGAGAGTAGAACAAGGATGGACAATTCAACTCTTTAACTCAACAATGAGTAGATGAGTGTTATGTGTGTATATGTGTACATAAATTCACTGAAATTCAAGTATTTCTCTTATATATATGTATATATATATATATATATATATATATATATATATATATATATATATAGCTAGAATTCACTGAAAGTCAAGTATTTCTTATATATATATATATATATATATATATATATATATGTATATATGTATATGAAATACTTGACCTGGTGAATTGTAGCCGTAAATATACTCCTCCCCTCTTAACCACGCCCCCAACCACGCCCCTGTCTCACCTCCCTAAATCTGAGGTCTCAAGGTTGGCAAGTATGACGAGTTGAGAACCTCAAACTCCATTTTATTTGGCCCTTGAAAGCCTGGAAATAATATGCATCAATAAAGTACTGTAACTTTTCTTACTAAATGTGTAATTTATTTCTATTTTGGGAAAAAAATAATATACGTACTCTATGTCATCGCAAATTATGTTAACATTAATATTGTTTAATTATGCAGAAATATATTATCAAACGGTCAAACCATTTTTAAAATATAAATAAATATTGATAATAGTGATTTCAAAGCAAGTTATCCATCAAATTGTTCAATGTAAAAGTAGCAATGGATTTCATGCTAAAATTGTGAAATTCACTGTATTTTTTGCAGCATTTTTCTCTAAAATTAAAATAAACTGTAATAAACTGTGGTGCCATTTTGGTAATACACTAGTTGATTTGCAGTAAAAAAAAGAAAAACTAAAAAAAAAACTGGCAGCTCAGGTTCCAAAATTTTACTGTAAAATTGCAGTGTTTTTTTTTATTTACGGTAAAAAAAAAATGTATCAGGTATAGATTCCGTCTAATATACCGAAAACATGGTCTGATTACAAGAAAATGTGAAAAAGTATCATTAATACCATTTATCGTTACGTCCCTATAAGTGTCACTCTTCTCAGTGGTGTGCATACCTTCTTCACTATGTTACTGTTACTTCACCTGATAGCTTCAGTGTCACCATCATAAAGTGTAGTGTCACTATCGTAAAGGGAAGATTTAATATACAGTTTAGTATCACTATCATAAAGTGTAAAGTCTCTATCATAATGTGTAGTGTCACTATCATACAGTAAAGTGTAGTGTGGCTCTCAAAGTGGGGATTCAATATCATAAAGTGTAGTGTGACTGTCACAAATTGTAGAGTCACTGTTATGAAGTGTGTACATTGCAAAACAAATAACCACATTATGGACCGAGACAGCGGCAAAATCATCGGCACGGAAATTAAACCAATTCAAACGATGGATTAAGGAGGCGATCAAACTAAGGAAGGAAACCATGTCAGGTAAAAATTCCATCTGAAATACCGAAAATATAGTCTGATTACAAGAAAATGTGAAAAAGTATCAATAATACCGTTTATCGTTACGTCCCTATAAGTGTCACTCTTCTCAGTGGTGTGCATACCTTCTTCACTATGTTACTGTTACTTCACCTGATAACTTCACTGTCACGATCATAAAGTGTAGTGTCACTATCATAAAGGGAAGATTTAATATAAAGTTTAGTGTCACTATCATAAAGTGTAATGTCACTATCATAACATAAAGTCACTATCATAAAGTGTAATGTCACTATCATAACATAAAGTCACTATCATAAAGTGTAGTGTTACTATCATAAAGGGAAGATTTAATACAACGTGTAATGTCACTATCACAACCTGTAGTGTCCTAATCATAACGTGTAGTTTCCGTATCATAAAGTGAAGATTTAATATAAAGTGCATTGTCCCTACTATAAAGTGTAGTGTCACTAGTATAGCGTATAATGTCACTATCACAAAGTGTAGTGTCACTATCGTAATGTAACGATTTAATATCAAAAAGTGAAGTGTCACTATTGTACAGTAAAGATTTAATATCATAACGAGTGATATCATAAAGTGTAGTGTGAATATCATAGCCTGTAATGTCACTATCATAAAGTGTAGCGTCACTAACGTAAAGATTCGATACCATAATGTGTAGTTTCACTATCGTACAGAAAAGATTTAATATCATGAAGAGTAGTGTCCCTATCATAAAGTGTAGTGTCACTATCATAGCGTGTAATGTCCCTATCATAAAGTGTAGTGTCACTATCATAGCCTGTAATGTCACTATCATAAAGTGTAGTGTCACTATCATAGCCTGTAATGTCACTATCATAAAGTGTAGTTTCACTATCGTAAAGTAAAGATTTAATATCATAAAGTGTAGCGTCACTAACGTAAAGATTTAATATCATCACGTGTAATTTCACTATCATACAGTAAAGATTTAATATTATGAAGAGTAGTGTCCCTATCATAAAATGTAGTGTGACTATCATAGCGTGTAATGTCACTATCATAAAGTGTAGTGTCACTATCGTACAGTAAAGATTTAATATCATATAGAGTAGTGTCACTGTCATAAGGTGTAGTGTCACTATCATAGCGTGTAATTTCACTATCATAAAGTGTAGTGTCACTATCGTACAGTAAAGATTTAATATCATATAGAGTAGTGTCACTGCCATAAGGTGTAGTGTCACTATCATAGCGTGTAATTTCACTATCATAAAGTGTAGCGTCACTATTGTAAAGATTTAATATCATAACGTGTAGTTTCACTATCGTACAGAAAAGATTTAATATCATGAAGAGTAGTGTCACTATCATATAATGTAGTGTCACTATCATAAAGTGTAGTGTAACTATCGTAAAGTAATGATTTAATATCACAAAGTGAAGTGTCACTATCGTACAGTAAATATTTAATATCATATAGAGTAGTGTCACTGTCATAAAGTGAGTGTGACCATCATATTGTGTAATGTCACTATCATATTGTGTATCGTCACTAACGTAAAGATTTAATATCATCACGTGTAGTTTCACTATCGTACAGTAAAGATTTAATATCATGACGAGTAGTGTCCCTATCATAAAATGTAGTGTCACTATCATAGCGTGTAATGTCACTATCATAAAGTGTAGTGACACTATCGTAAAGATTTAATATCATCACGTGTAGTTTCACTATCGTACAGTAAAGATTTAATATCATGAAGATTAGTGTCACTATCATATAATGTAGTGTCACTATCATAGCGTGTAATATCACTATCATAAAGTGTAGTGTCACTATAGTAAAGTAATGATTTAATATCATATAGAGTAGTGTCACTATCATAAAGTGTAGCGTCACTATCGTAAAGATTTAATATCATCACGTGTAGTTTCACTATCGTACAGTAAAGATTTAATATCATGAAGATTAGTGTCACTATCATATAATGTAGTGTCACTATCATAGCGTGTAATATCACTATCATAAAGTGTAGTGTCACTATAGTAAAGTAATGATTTAATATCATATAGAGTAGTGTCACTATCATAAAGTGTAGCGTCACTATCGTAAAGATTTAATATCATCACGTGTAGTGTCACTATCGTACAGTAAAGATTTAATATCATGAGGATTAGTATCACTATCATATAATGTAGTGTCACTATCATAGCGTGTAATGCCACTATCATAAAGTGTAGTGTCACTATCGTAAAGTAATGATTTAATATCACAGAGTGTAGTATCACTATCGTACAGTAAAGATTTAATATCATGACGAGTAGTGTCCCTATCATAAAATGTAGTGTCACTATCATAGCGTGTAATGTCACTATCATAAAGTGTAGTGTCACTATCGTACATCCATCCATCCATTTTCTACCGCTTGTTCCCTTTTGGGGTCGCGGGGGGTGCTGGCGCCTATCTCAGCTACAATTGGGCGGAAGGCGGGGTACACCCTGGACAAGTCGCCACCTCATCGCAGGGCCAACACAGATAGACAGACAACATTCACACTCACATTCACACACTAGGGCCAATTTAGTGTTGCCAATCAACCTATCCCCAGGTGCATGTCTTTGGAAGTGGGAGGAAGCCGGAGTACCCGGAGGGAACCCACGCATTCACGGGGAGAACATGCAAACTCCACACAGAAAGATCCCGAGCCTGGATTTGAACCCAGGACTGCAGGACCTTCGTATTGTGAGGCAGACGCACTAACCCCTCTGCCACCGTGAAGCCCCACTATCGTACAATAAAGACTTAATATCATATATAGTAGTGTCACTGTCATAAATTGTAGTGTGACTATCATATCGTGTAATGTCACTATCATAAAGTGTAGTGTGACTATTATATCATGTAATGTCACTATCGTAAAGTGTAGCATCACTATCGTAAAGATTTAATATTATCACGTGTAGTGTCACTCTCGTACAGTAAAGATTTAATATCATGAAGATTAGTGTCACTATCATAAAATGTAGTGTCACTATCATAGCGTGTAATGTCACCATCATAAAATGTAGTGTAACTATCGTAAAGTAATGATTTAATATCACAAAGTGTAGTGTCACTATCGTACAGCAAAGATTTAATATCATATAGAGTAGTGTCACTATCATAAAGTGTAGTGTCACTATCATAGCGTGTAATGTCACCATCATAAAGTGTAGTGTAACTATCGTAAAGTAATGATTTAATATCACAAAGTGAAGTGTCACTATCGTACAGTAAAGATTTAATATCATATAGAGTAGTGTCACTATTATAAAATGTAGTGTCACTATCATAGCGTGTAATGTCACTATCATAAAGTGTAGCGTCACTATCGTAAAGATTTAATATCATCACGTGTAGTTTCACTATCGTACAGTAAAGATTTAATATCATGAAGATTATTGTCACTATCATATAATGTAGTGTCACTATCATAGCGTGTAATGCCACTATCATAAAGTGTAGTGTCACTATCGTAAAGTAAAGATTTAATATCATAAAGTGTAGGGTCACTATCGTAAAGATTTAATATCATCACGTGTAGTTTCACTATCGTGCAGTAAAGATTTAATATCATATAGAGTAGTGTCACTATCATAAAGTGTAGTGTGACCATCATACAGTAAAGAGTAGTGTCACTACCATAAAGTGTAGTGTGACTCTCAAAGTGCGGATTCAATATCATAAAGTGTAGTGGGACTATCACAAAGTGTAGTGTCACTGTCATAAAGTGTGTACATTGCAAAACAAATAACCGCATCACGGACCGGGACAGCGGCAAAATCATCGGCACAGAAATGAAACATATTCAAACGATGGAACTAAGGAAGGAAACATGTCAGGTAAAAAATCCATCTAATATAATACAACATGATCTGATTACAAGAAAATGTGAAAAAGTATCATTAATACCGTTTATCGTTACGTCCCTATAAGTGTCACTCTTCTCAGTGGTGTGCATACCTTCTTCACTATGTTACTGTTACTTCACCTGATATTTTCAGTCGTTAATTCACACGACTACCATCCTCAGATGGTGGAAGTGCAGAGTTTTCGAGTTTCCTGCACGGTGACGTCGCGTTTCGCTCACACCGTCTTGGCCTCCAGGGCTCGGAACAAAGCCGACGTCTCGCAGGAGATCTCCTTTGAAGTGGAGCTCCCAAAGACGGCCTTCATCACCAACTTCACCATGCAAGTGAAAGATTCGTTTTATTTTTTGTGACAAATTGAAAAAAAAACTCTGTGTCTTTCAGAGAAACTGAAGGTCAGGTGTATGTTGGCGAGGTGAAGGAGAAAGCCAAAGCCAAGAAAGAGTACGAGAAGGCGGTTTCTTCGGGAAAGACCGCTGGACTGGTCAAGTAAGTTTGGGTACCGGTACTAGTATAGTATTGCGGTACTACTGAATCAGAACTGTACTATACTATGTTTGAAAAGTACCCGTTTCCAATTTAGTTATTTTTTAAACGGATTTACAAGCAAAGGAGCACGTTCGGCAGTGCACAATCACCGAGTACTTGCAAGCAGACACGGTGTGTAGAGCAGAAGTGTCAAACGACCGGATGTGAACCGCTAACAGGTTTTATTCGGTCCGCGGGATGAGTTTGCCAAGTATAAAAATTTACCTAAAATTTTTGAATGAATCAAACTGCAGTTCTAAATGTGTCCACTGGATGTCGCAATAGCAATTCTTTGTATCTTTGTATATGATGCTATATATGCACAAAATAAACCACATGTTTTCCGTACATTCGTCGAGGAAAATGAGCAGACTCCATAAATAACATCCTGTAGTTTGATTTTGATATCATTTTCTTAGATTGAAAATGAACACCAATGAGTTGACTGATGAACATTATCGCTTCATTTATACAGAAAATATAAATATCGACAAATAAAGGTAAAATAGTAGTATCTGGGTCAAAAACGGTACCATACTATGTTTGAAAAGTACCCGTTTCCAATTTTGTTATTTTTTCAACGGGCGTGTCGTCACCTCATAGTGGATTTACGAGCGGAGGAGCATGTTCGGCAGCGCACAATCACCGAGTACTTGCAATAAGACACAGTATGTAGAGCAGGGGTGTCAAACGACCGGATCAGGCCCTCGAACAGATTTTACTCGGCCCGCGGGATGAGTTTGCCAAGTATAAAAATTATCCTGAAATTCTGGAATGAAACAAACCGCAGTTCTAAATGTGTCCACTAGATGTCGCACTAGCAATTCTTTGTATCTTTGTTTATGATGCTATCTATGTACAAAATAACCCACATGGTTTTCGTACATTCGTCGAGGAAAATTAGCAAACTCCATAAATAACATCATGTAGTTTGATTTTGATATCATTTTTTTTAGATTGAAAATGAACACCAATGAGTTGACTGATGAACATTATCGCGTGATTTATTCAGAAAATATAAATAACGACAAATAAAGGTAGAATAGTTGTATCGCGGTACTAATGAATCAAAAACGGTACTATACTAAAGTACCCATTTCCAATTTAGTTACTGTTTTAACGGGGTGTCGTCACCTCATGATGGATTTACGAGCAGAGGAGCACATTTGGCAGCGCACAATCCCCGAGTACTTGCAAGCAGACACGGAGTGTAGAGCAGAAGTATCAAACGACCGGATCAGGCCCGTTAACAGGTTTTATTCGGTCCGCGGGATGAGTTTGCTAAGTATAAAAATTATCCTGAAATTGTTTAATGAAACAATCCGCAGTTCTAAATGTGTCCACTGGATGTCGCAATAGCAATTATTTGTATCTTTGGAGATGATGCTATATATGTACAAAATAAACCACATGTTTTTCGTACATTCATCGAGGAAAATGAGCAAACTACATAAATAACATCCTGTAGTTTGATTTTGATATCATTTTTTTAGATTGAAAATGAATACTAATGAGTTGACTGATAAACAGTATCGCATCATATATTCAGAAAATATAAATAACGAACAAATAAGGTAGTGTCAGGATCTGTGGTCTGGATCATGTTTTGTGTTATTTTCTGTTTGTTTAAGACTATATTGGTTCCTGTTTTTGTGCACCCTTGTTTGTTTTAGTTTCCATGACGACTTATGATTTTCACCTGCCTCTTGCGTTCGGAGCACACCTGTCTCTAATCAAGAGACTATTATTTAAGCCTGTCGTTGACAGTTTGTCGGCCTGGCGACATTGCTCCGTTCATGCCAGAGTTTTATGTTTGTATTAGTGCGATTCCATAGCTCATGCTATTTGTTTCAAGCCACAGTTTAGTAAGGTTTTTATGTCTTTAGTTTCATGTCCTAAGTTGAAGTGAATGAAGTGAATTATATTTATATAGCGCTTTTCTCGAGTGACTCAAAGCGCTTTACATAGTGAAACCCAATATCTAAGTTACATTTAAACCAGTGTGGGTGGCACTGGGAGCAGGTGGGTAAAGCGTCTTGCCCAAGGACTTAACGGCAGTGACTAGTATGGCGGAAACGGGAATCGAACCTGCAACCCTCAAGTTGCTGGCACAGCAGCTCTACCAACCGAGCTATACCGCCCCAAGTTTTTTGCTTTAGCTCTTGCGTGCGGGTTGTTTTCTGGTTTTTTTGTACCCTTTTTAGTTTTGGGAATTAAATATGTTCCTACCTGCTACCCTGGTCCGGAAAAGTCTGTTTGCATCCTAGGAGAACAATCCTCGCAGTAAGTTGCGAAAACCTCCTCGTCATGACAGGTAGAATCCTAAAAACCGCACCATGGAAGTGTAGAAAAAACCCCAACAAAGTTATGATTTATACAATTTCAAAATGTGCTGGTTCAAATTTTTTAAACAAAGAAACCAATCTGTAAAACCAAATACAAAAGCTCACCGGCGTTAACGCTAACAAATGTTAGCGCTCCTAAATGTAAACAAACGCCATGGGTGGATCTACACAGGACATCCACTGTAATGATACCAAGTACAACAGTGTATCTAGTCAATAATACTATGATTACATCAATAATTTTTTTTATCCTTTTTTTTTTTTAACGTATATTATGTTTATAAACTCGGGAAATACTTCCCTGGACACATGAGGACTTTGAATATGACCAATGTATGATACTGTAACTACTTGGTATCGGATCGATACCTTCATTTGTGGTATCATCCAAAACTAATGAAAAGTATCCGAAAAACAGAAGAATGAGAGATTATTACATTTTAACAGAGGTGTAGATAGAAAACCTCCGCTCCAAACAAGCTAACTTCCTCCAACCTCCAAGGACAAAGCTACAAACTATGGGAGACCGGGCTTTCTGCTTTGCTGCTCCCAATCTGTGGAACACTCCCCCTGACCACCTGAGGGCACCACAGACTGTGAATGTTTTTAAAAAAGGCTTAAAAACCCTTTTTTTTTTTTTTTTTTTTAAAAGCCTTTTTATAGATATATGCATAATAGTTCTAGCTATTAGGCTGTTGTAGTTTTTATATTTGTTTTATTTTTTTTATTTTTTTATTATTATCATTATTATTTGTATGTATTTCTATTTTTTTAATACACTGTAGTACTTTGAGGTTGTTTGTTCAATGTGCTTTTTTACAAATAAAATATACTATTATCGTCAGCGTTAGTTTGTGACGAACCCCAAGATGCAGAGATAGAGGCAGGCATGTAGTGAGAAAATATGATTTAATAAAAATACTAAAACAAGAACAAACCAAAGGGGTACAACAAAAAGCGCGCACGAGGCGGATAACCAACAAAAAGGCCTAGCGTGGGAGCTAGCAGGTATCGAGCAAGAAACAGAAGTCGTACTTATAATATGAAAACAAACTTGGAAGCAGGGAACGAAACACAGTAAGCTAAAAACCACTATAAAATATAGCTTACCGCAAAGCTGCATTGACACGATATGACACGACACGACACGACAGGTAGCAACGACAAGAGCGACAATACATGACACGACAATACATTCCAATAATCCAGCCACTGACTAGAGGACAAAAACAGGCTCAAATAAAAGCGGGCTGATTGACACCAGGTGTGGTCGCAGCTGAGTGGACACAGCACTCAGGGAGACAAACAGGAAACTGAACCAAAATAAGAGTGCTGACAGGAACTAAAGACAGGAAATACTAAACACACACAGAGGAAAAACTAAAACACAAACTGTCAGGGGCAAGCCTGACAATTATTATGCTATAAGAGAAAGCAAGCAGATATTAACAGTAAATGAACAAGTGGATTAATAATCAATTTTTACAGTTTGTCCTTTGTTATTTTGACAAAATAATAGGTGGATAAATGACACAAAAATGACACTAATTATGAGCTTTTGTTTCTTTTCTTACAACTAAAAGACAACTTGTCTAGTATGTTCACTATTTTATTTAAGGACTAAATTGCGATAATAAACATATGTTTAATGTACTATAAGATTTTTGTGTTAAAATAAAGCCAAAAATGATTTTTTTTTTTTTGTGGTCCCCTTTTTTAAAAAAAGTATAGAAAAAAATTTTGGTATCGATACCGGTATCAAAAATATTGGTATGGGGACAACCCTAACAGGTTGTAACATTTGACTAAAGGACTACTCAAACAAACAACTTTCAGGGCATCCGGAAGACAGATGGAGAAGTTTTCCGTGTCGGTCAACGTTGCAGCACAAAGCAATGTCACGTTTGTGTTGACCTACGAAGAACTCCTGCAGAGGAAACTGGGCCAGTATGAGATCCTGACCCGGGTGAAACCCAAACAGGTGGTCCAGGAGTTCCAGGTGAATTTTGCACCTTATTTGGCTTAAAAATACCATAACGGTTAATATCAATGTGTGTGTGTGTGTGTGTGTGTGTGTGTGTGTGTGTGTGTGTGTGTGTGTGTGTGTGTGTGTGTGCGCAGATCACCGTAAGCATTTTTGAGCCCCAGGGTATCGCCTCGGTGGAGGCCTCAGGAACATTCCTCACCAACCAGCTGCTCCCCCTGGTGGAGAGAACCGTCACTGACACCAAGGTAAAATTTTACCCCGACATTTTCCGAGACAAAATAATTATCGCGGTCGAACCCCCTCAGACTCATATAACTTTGTTCTTGACTCATGCTAACTGTTAGCATGGTAACATTAACGTGCTACGTTTGTTTTTGCCAATTTTGCAGCCAAACATCTCAGAGTTCTATAACTTGGTCCATAATGCAAGCTAACTGTTAAAATGTTAACTCTTTTTTTAAAACAAATTTTACATGCATGTGCTTAATAGTCATACGACTTGCTACTTGGATTTGGACGCAACTGTTAGCATGCTACCATTAGCATTTAGGCAATTTATCCCCACATTTGAGGTTTTTGTTATGTTTGAATTCAGGATGTTAACATTAGTGTGCTAACATTTTTATTCTTGCCAATTTTGCAGTTGAGCCCCTCAGACTCATATCACTTTGAACTAGACTCATGCTAACTGTTAGCATGCTAACATTAACGCGCTAACTTTTTTAGCCAGTTTTGCAGCCAAACATCTCAGAGTTCTATAATTTGGTCTTTGATGCAAGCTAACTGTTAAAATGTTAACTTTTTTTAAACTAATTTTACATGCATGTTCTTAATAGTCATAGGACTCGCTACTTGGATTCGGACGCAACTGTTAGCATCCTAACATTAGCATTTAGGCAATTTATCCCCACATTTTAGGTTTTTGTTATGTTTAAATCCAGGATGTTAACATTAGTGTCCTAACATTTTTATTCTTGCCAATTTTGCAGTTGAGCCCCTCAGACTCATATAACTTTGTACTTAACTCATGCTAACTGTTAGCATGCTAACATTAACGTGCTACCTTTTTTTTTTTTCTGCCAATTTTGCAGCCAAACATCTCAGAGTTCTATAACTTGGTCCTTGATGCAAGCTAACTGTTAAAATTTTAACTTTTTTTAAACTAATTTTACATGCATGTGCTTAATAGTCATAGGACTCGCTACTTGGATTCGGACGCAACTGGTAGCAAGCTAACATTAGCATTTAGGCAATTTATCCCCACATTTTAGGTTTTTGTTATGTTTAAATCCAGGATGTTAACATTAGTGTGCTAACATTTTTATTTTTGCCAATTTTGCAGTTGAGCCCCTCAGACTCGTATAACATTGTACTTGACTCATGCTAACGGTTAGCATGCTAACATTAACGTGCTACCTTTTTTTTGCCAATTTTGCAGACAAACATCTCAGAGTTCTATATCTTGGTCCTTGATGCAAGCTAACTGTTAAAATTTTAACTTTTAAAAAAAACAAATTTTACATGCATGTGCTTAATAGTCATACGACTTGCTACTTGGATTCGGACGCAACTGTTAGCATGCTAACATTAGCATTTAGGCAATTTATCCCCACATTTTAGGTTTTTGTTATGTTTAAATTCAGGATGTTAACATTATTGTGCTAACATTTTTATTTTTGCCAATTTTGCAGTTGAGCCCCTCAGACTCATATCACTTTGTACTTGACTCATGCTAACTTTTAGCATGCTAACATTAACATGCTACCTTTTTTTCGCCAATTTTGCAGCCAAACATCTCAGAGTTCTATCACTTGGTCCTTAATGCAAGCTGACTGTTAAAATTGTTACTTTTTTTAAACTAATTTTACATGCATGTGCTTAATAGTCATAGGACTCGCTACTTGGATTTGGATGCAACTGGTAGCAAGCTAACATTAGCATTTGGGCAATTTCTCCCCACATTTTAGGTTTTTGTTATGATTAAATTCAGGATGTTAACATTAGTGTGCTAACATTTTTATTTTTACCAATTTTGCAGTTGAGCCCCTCAGACTCATATAACTTTGTACTTGACTCATGCTAACTTTTAGCATGCTAACATTAACGTTCTACATTTGGTTTTGCCATTTTTGCAGCCAAACATCTCAGAGTTCTATAACTGGTTCCTTGATGCAAGCTAACTGTTAAAATGTTAACTTTTTTTAAACTAATTTTACATGCGTGCGCTTATTAGTCATACGACTTGCTACTTGGATTTGGACGCAACTGGTAGCAAGCTAACATTAGCATTTGGGCAATTTATCCCCACATTTTAGGTTTTTGTTATGTTTAAATTCAGGATGTTAACATTAGTGTGCTAACATTTTTATTTTGGCCGATTTTGCAGTTGAGCCCCTCAGACTCATATAACTTTGTACTTGACTCATGATAACTGTTAGCATGCTAATATTAACGTGCTAACTTTTTTTTGCCAATTTTGCAGCCAAACATCTCATAGTTCTATAACTTGGTCCTCAATGCAAGCTAACTGTTAAAATAAAATAAAAAATGTAAACTAATTTTACATGTATGTACTTAATAGTCATACGACTTGCTACTTGGATTTGGACGCAACTGGTAGCATGCTAACATTAGCATTTGGGCAATTTATCCCCACATTTTAGGTTTTTGTTATGTTTAAATTCAGGATGTTAACATTAGTATGCTAACATTTCTTTTTTTGCCAATTTTGCAGTTGAGCCCCTCAGACTCATATCACTTTGTACTTGACTCATGCTAACTGTTAGCATGCTAACATCAACGTTCTACATTTGCTTTTGCCAATTTTGCAGCCAAACATCTCACAGTTCTATAACTTGGTCCTCAATGCAAGCTAACTGTTAAAATGTTAACTTTTTTTTTTAAACTAATTTTACATGCACGTGCTTAATAGTCATACGACTCGCTACTTGGATTTGGACGCAACTGGTAGCAAGCTAACATTAGCATTTAGGCAATTTATCCCCACATTTTAGTTTTTTGTTATGTTTAAATTCAGGATGTTAACATTAGTGTGCTAACATTTTTATTTTTGCCAATTTTGCAGTTGAGCCCCTCAGACTTATATAACTTTGTACTTGACTCATGCTAACTTTTAGCATGCTAACATTAACGTGCTACCTTTTTTTTGGCCAATTTTGCAGCCAAACATCTCAGAGTTATATAACTTGGTCCTTGATGCAAGCTAACTGTTAAAATTTTAACTTTTTTTAAACTAATTTTACATGAGTGCGCTTATTAGTCATACGACTTGCTACTTGGATTTGGACGCAACTGGTAGCAAGCTAACATTAGCATTTGGGCAATTTATCCCCACATTTTAGGTTTTTGTTATGTTTAAATTCAGGATGTTAACATTAGTATGCTAACATTTTTATTTTTGCCAATTTTGCAGTTGAGCCCCCCTTTGTACTTGACTCATGCTAACTGTTAGCATGCTAACATCAACGTTCTACATTTGCTTTTGCCAATTTTGCAGCCAAACATCTCAGAGTTTTATAACTTGGTCCTCAATGCAAGCTAACTGTTAAAATGTTAACTTTTTTTTAAAAACTAATTTTACATGCATGTGCTTATCAATCAATCAATCAATGTTTATTTATATAGCCCCAAATCACAAATGTCTCAAAGGACTGCACAAATCATTACGACTACAACATCCTCGGAAGAACCCACAAAAGGGCAAGGAAAACTCACACCCAGTGGGCAGGGAGAATTCACATTCAGTGGGACGCCAGCGACAATGCTGACTATGAGAAACCTTGGAGAGGACCTCAGATGTGGGCAACCCCCCCCCTCTAGGGGACCGAAAGCAATGGATGTCGAGCGGGTCCAACATGATACTGTGAAAGTTCAATCCATAGTGGCTCCAAGACAGCAGCGAGAGTCCCATCCACAGGAAACCATCTGAAGCGGATCAGCAGCGTAGAGATGTCCCCAACCGATACAGGCGAGCGGTCCATCCTGGGTCCCGACGAGCGGTCCATCCTGGGTCTCGACTCTGGACAGTCAGTACTTCATCCATGGTCATCGGACCGGACCCCCTCCACAAGGGAGGGGGGGACATAGGAGAAAGAAAAGAAGCGGCAGATCAACTGGTCTAAAAAGGAGGTCTATTTAAAGGCTAGAGTATACAAATGAGTTTTAAGATGAGACTTAAATGCTTCTACTGAGGTAGCATCTCGAACTGTTACCGGGAGGGCATTCCAGAGTACTGGAGCCCGAACGGAAAACGCTCTATAGCCCGCAGACTTTTTTTGAGCTCTAGGAATCACTAATAAGCCGGAGTCTTTTGAACGCAGATTTCTTGCCGGGACATACGGTACAATACAATCGGCAAGATAGGCTGGAGCTAGACCGTGTAGTATTTTATACGTAAGTAATAAAACCTTAAAGTCACATCTTAAGTGCACAGGAAGCCAGTGCAGGTGAGCCAGTACAGGCGTAATATGATCAAACTTTCTTGTTCTTGTCAAAAGTCTAGTAGCCGCATTTTGTACCAACTGTAATCTTTTAATGCTAGACATGGGGAGACCCGAAAATAATACGTTACAGTAATCGAGACGAGACGTAACAAACGCATGGATAATGATCTCGGCGTCTTTAGTGGACAAAATGGAGCGAATTTTAGCGATATTACGGAGATGAAAGAAGGCCGTTTTAGTAAGGCTTGGGTCGAAGATAATACCCAGATTTTTTACAGAGTCACCTTGCTTAATAGTCATAGGACTCGCTACTTGGATTTGGACGCAACTGGTAGCAAGCTAACATGAGCATTTAGGCAATTTATCCCCACATTTTAGGTTTTTGTTATGTTTAAATTCAGGATGTTAACATTAGTGTGCTAACATTTTTATTTTTGCCAATTTTGCAGTTGAGCCCCTCAGACTCATATAACTATGTACTTGACTCATGCTAACTGTTAGCATGCTAACATTAACATGCTACCTTTTTTTTGCCAAATTTGCAGCCAAACATCTCAGAGTTCTATAACTTGGTCCTTGATGCAAGCTAACTGTTAAAATGTTAACTTTTTTTAAAAACTAATTTTACATGCATGTGCTTAATAGTCATACGACTTGCTACTTGGATTCGGACGCAACTGTTAGCATGCTACCATTAGCATTTAGGCAATTTATCCCCACATTTTAGGTTTTTGTTATGTTTAAATCCAGGATGTTAACATTAGTGTGCTAACATTTTTATTTTGGCCAATTTTGCAGTTGAGCCCCTCAGACTCATATCACTTTGTACTTGACTCATGCTAACTGTTAGCATGCTAACATCAACGTGCTACCTTTTTTTTTGCCAATTTTGCAGCCAAACATCTCAGAGTTTTATAACTTGGTCCTCAATCCAAGCTAACTGTTAAAATGTTAACTTTTTTTTAAAAACTAATTTTACATGCATGTGCTTAATAGTCATACGACTCGCTACTTGGATTTTGGACGCAACTGGTAGCAAGCTAACATTAGCATTTGGGCAATTTACCCCCACATTTTAGTTTTTTGTTGTGTTTAAATTCAGGATGTTAACATTAGTGTGCTAACATTTTTATTTTTGCCAATTTAGCAGTTGAGCCCCTCAGACTTATATAACTTTGTACTTGACTCATGCTAACTGTTAGCATGCTAACATTAACGCGCTAACTTTCTTTAGCCAGTTTTGCAGCCGAACATCTCAGAGTTCTATAACTTTGTCCTTGATGCAAGCTAACTGTTAAAATTTTAACTTTTTTTAAACAAATTTTACATGCGTGTGCTTATTAGTCATACGACTTGCTACTTGGATTCGGACGCAACTGGTAGCAAGCTAACATTAGCATTTGGGCAATTCATCCCCACATTTTAGGTTTTTGTTATGTTTAAATTCAGGATGTTAACATTAGTGTGCTAACATTTTTTTTTTTTGCCAATTTTGCAGTTGAGCCCCTGAGACTCATATCACTTTGTACTTGACTCATGCTAACTGTTATCATGCTAACATTAACGTTCTACATTTGTTTTTGCCAATTTTGCAGCTAAACATCTCAGAGTTCTATAACTTGGTCCATAATGCGAGCTAACTGTTAATATTTTAACTTTTTAAAAAAAAAAAAAATTTCCATGCATGAGCTTAATAGTCATAGGACTCGCTACTTGGATTTGGACGCAACTGGTAGCAAGCTAACATTAGCGTTTAGGCAATTTATCCCCACATTTTAGTTTTTTGTTATGTTTAAATTCAGGATGTTAACATTAGTGTGCTAACATTTTTATTTTTGCCAATTTTGCAGTTGATCCCCTCAGACTTATATAACTTTGTACTTGACTCATGCTAACTGTTAGCATGCTAACATTAACACGCTAACTTTCTTTAGCCAGTTTTGCAGCCGAACATCTCAGAGTTCTATAACTTGGTCCTTAATGCAAGCTGACTGTTAAAATTTTAACTTTTTTTAAACTAATTTTACATGCATGTGCTTAATAGTCTTAGGACTCGCTACTTGGATTTGCACGCAACTGTTAACATGCTAACATTAGCATTTAGGCAATTTATCCCCACATTTTAGGTTTTTGTTATGTTTAAATTCAGGATGTTAACATTAGTGTGCTAACATTTTTATTTTTGCCAATTTTGCAGTTGAGCCCCTCACACTCATATAAATTTGTACTTGACTCATGCTAACTGTTAGCATGCTAACATTAACGCGCTAACTTTCTTTAGCCAATTTTGTAGCCGAACATCTCAGAGTTCTATAACTTGGTCCTTGATGCAAGCTAACTGTTAAAATGTTAACTTTTATTAAAACTAATTTTACATGCATGTGCGTAATAATCATACCTGGATTTGGATGCAACTGGTAGCAAGCTAACATTAGCATTTGGGCAATTTACCCCCACATTTTAGGTTTTTGTTATGTTTAAATTCAGGATGTTAACATTAGTGTGCTAACATTTTTATTTTTGCCAATTTTGCAGTTGAGCCCTTCAGACTCATATCCCTTTGTACTTGACTCATGCTAACTGTTAGCATGCTAACATTAACGTGCTACCTTTTTTTGGGCCAATTTTGCAGCCAAACATCTCAGAGTTCTATAACTTGGTCCTTAATGCAAGCTAACTGTTAAAATGTTAACTTTTTTTAAAAACTAATTTTACATGCATGTGCTTAATAGTCATAGAACTTGCTACTTGGATTCGGACGCAACTGTTAGCATGCTACCATTAGCATTTAGGTAATTTATCCCCACATTTTAGGTTTTTGTTATGTTTAAATTCAGGATGTTAACATTAGTGTGCTAACATTTTTATTTTTGCCAATTTTGCAGTTGAGCCCCTCAGACTCATATCCCTTTGTACTTGACTCATGCTAACTGTTAGCATGCTAACATTAACGTGCTACCTTTTTTTGGGCCGATTTTGCAGCCAAACATCTCAGAGTTCTATAACTTGGTCCTTAATGCAAGCTAACTGTTAAAATGTTAACTTTTTTTAAAAACTAATTTTACATGCATGTGCTTAATAGTCATAGGACTTGCTACTTGGATTTGGACGCAACTGTTAGCATGCTACCATTAGCATTTAGGTAATTTATCCCCACATTTTAGGTTTTTGTTATGTTTAAATTCAGGATGTTAACATTAGTGTGCTAACATTTTTATTTTTGCCAATTTTGCAGTTGTGCCCCTCAGACTCATATAACTTTGTACTTGACTCATGCTAACTGTTAGCATGCTAACATTAACGTGCTAACTTTCTTTAGCCAGTTTTGCAGCCAAACACTGCTGCATTTGGTCACAAAATACCTCAAAGAAAAGGTGCCTGGAGGGGGGTCAGGTCCTGCTTCCTCTCTGCTTTGTAGATCTCAGACAAAGACAAAATCTTCCTGTGGATAAAAAAACATCTAAGAAACCGAGACCTTCATGTCGCTTCCCATCCTACACAGTAGAGTTTTACCAGCTTTTAGATTGGTAAGATCAAAGACAGCTTTTGTCTGCTCGCCGGGAACTCATTGAAACACAAAGTTTTGTGATTACTTAGATTAAATTATTCTGACACTCCCATTGACTCCTTTGGAAGCAATTTTTAATTAATGTTTATTTACGCGTTACAAGGCAATACAAACAAAAAAAGACACCTGTCTTGTTGTCCCTCATAATGATTGTGAACAATGAGCACAGAAAGTATCCTTCTTCCCCCTCATTGCTGAGGTGCCCCCCGCAGAGAACGTGGACGATTGCCCTTGTGTCCCTTAGCTAAAAGCACCCCTGGATCTATCGACGTGTAATGGATCTGTAAGGTCTGAAATAAAGATTGATTTTACTTTGTGTGTTACAGGCTCACATTACTTTCTCACCAACTCTGGAACAACAGAGGACATGTCCAGTATGTCAGGGCACGAGAATAGACGGAGACTTTGTTGTCAAGTACGACATCAAACGAGAAGAAACCCTGGGAGAAATTCAGGTATTAAGCGATATTTGTCCACAATTTGCCTGCAAGGCTTCATTTGAACGTGTTCAATGCTTTTTGTGCTCCCTTGTATATATATATATTTTTTTTTTTCAGATCGTAAACGGCTACTTTGTGCACTTCTTTGCTCCACCGGACTTACCCCGACTGCCAAAGAATGTGATTTTTGTGGTTGACAGGAGCGGCTCCATGAGCGGAAAAAAGATAATACAAGTAAGTTTGCGTTGCATTATTGTTTTTACAAACCTCGTTTCCATATGAGTTGGGCAAATTTATTAGTTGTAAATATAAACGGAATACAATGATTTGCAAATAATTTTCAACCCATATTCAGTTGAATATGCTACAAAGACAACATATTTGATGTTCAAACTTATAACATTTTTCTTTTTGTGCAAATAATCATTAACTTTAGAATTTGATGCCAGCAACACGTGACAAAGAAGTTGGGAAAGGTGGCAATAAATACTGATAAAATTGAGGAATGCTCATCAAACACTTATTTTTAACATCCCACAGGTTTACACTCTAATAGGGAACAGGTGGGTGCCATGATTGGGTATAAAAACAGGTTCCCAAAACATGCTGTCTTTCACAAGAAAAGATGGGGCGAGGTACACCCCTTTGTCCACAACTGCGTGAGCAAATAGTCAAACAGTTTAAGAACAAAGTTTCTCAAAGTGCAATTGCAAGAAATTTATGGATTTCAACATCTACGGTCCATAATATCATCAAAAGGTTCAGAAAATCTGGAGAAATCATTCCACGTAAGCGGCATGGCCGGAAACCAACATTGAATGACCGTGACCTTCGATCCCTCATCTCTCCCTGTATCAAAAACCGACATCAATCTCTAAAGGATATCACCACATGGGCTCAGGAACACTTCAGAAAACCACTGTCACTAAATACAGTTGGTCGCTACATCTGTAAGTGCAAGTTAAAGCTCTACTATGCAAAGCGAAAGCCATTTATCAACAACATCCAGAAACACTGCCGGCTACGCTGGGCCCAAAACCATCTAAGATGGACTGATGCAAAGTGGAAAAGTGTTCTGTGGTCTGATGAGTCCACATTTCAAATTGTTTTTGGAAATGGTCGGTATAGCTCGGTTGGTAGAGTGGCCGTGCCAGCAACTTGAGGGTTGCAGGTTCGATTCCCGCTTCCGCTATCCTAGTCACTGTCGTTGTGTCCTTGAGCAAGACACTTTACCCCCCCTCACTGGTTTAAATGTAACATAGATATTGGGTTTCACTATGTAAAGCGCTTTGAGTCATTAGAGAAAAGCGCTATATAAATATAATTCACTTCACAAATATTAAACATCGTGTCATCCGGACCAAAGGGGGAAGCGAACCATCCAGTCTGTTATCGACGCAAAGTTCAAAAGCCAGCATCTGTGATGGTATGGGGGTGCATTGGTGCCCAAGGCATGGGTAACTTACACATCTGTGAAGGCACCATTAATGCTGAAGGGTACATACAGGTTGTGGAACAACATATGCTGCCATCTAAGCGCTGTCTTTTTCACGGACGCCCCTGCTTATTTCAGCAAGACAATGCCAGGCCACATTCAGCATGTGTTACAACAGAGTGGCTTTGTAAAAAAAGAGTGCGGGTACTTTCCTGGCCCGCCTGCATTCCTGACCTGTCTCCCACGGAAAATGTGTGGCGCATTATGAAGCGTAAAATACGACAGCGGAGACCCCGGACTGTTGAACGACTGAAGCTCTACATAAAACAAGAATGGGAAAGAATTCCACTTTCAAAGCTTCAACAATTAGTTTCCTCAGTTCGCAAACGTTTATTGAGTGTTGTTAAAAGAAAAGGTGATGTAACACAGTGGTGAACATGCCCTTTCCCAACTACTTTGGCACGTGTTGCAGCCATGAAATTCTAAGTTAATTATTATTTGCAAAAAAAAAAATAAGGTTTATGAGTTTGAACACCAAATATCTTGTCTTTGTACTACATTCAATTGAATATGGGTTGAAAAGGATTTGCAAATCATTATATTCCGTTTATATTTACATCTAACACAATTTCCTAACTTATATGGAAACGGGGTTTGTACTTTCTAAAGTTCAAGACTTACTGTCATTTAAAAACAGCACTGCACATTATAATGGCGGGTAGAGTTTTCATGTTAAAGGTCTAAAAAAATTATGCAGAACATCCGGCGGGCCGGGTTGAAAATCTTAATGGGCCGCATGTGGCCCGCAGGCCGTATTTTGCCCAGGACTGGTCCAAGGGGTCCGGGCCCGGACATCAAAATGTGGATGTTTCATCAGAGAAAGTGCCTCTGCCGGTTATATTCCTTTGAGACTTAGTTAACTTCATTAGAAATTAAACACATCTACACTGTCAATAAATGTATTATTCTGTCCTCCATACTCCATTCCAGCGTGTGCAGATAGTTAACAGTTTTTAGGGAAGCTTTGTTGGGGATTGATGTACCTTGTTTTGAATTGTTTTCCTTCCTCAGTTGTATATCTTTATTTTATTTTTAATTGAATATACTAAGACTGAAAATATAAACATAGAATAAACATTACAAAAATATAGCATGCATTGTGTATTTTACATAAATAATGACCATTGTGTATTTTGCATGAATAAAATAGAAGGTTTAGTATACTTTTTCCAAATTTCTTGTTATCAGACCATATTTTCGGGATATTACATGGAATTTTGACCTATTAGATGATAAAAATTAAATCTAATATACGGAAAATATGGTCTGATTTCAATACATTTTTGAAAAAGAATATGAATAAGAACCTTTTTGAACAACTAGAATGTTTAATGTAAATAGATTCACACAATTACAAATGTTAATTCATATAAAAATTAAACATCTACAGTACATCAAACATTGCACACACTCTATGTGTCTGTGACTAACATTATCGCCCTCAATAGCTCGGTTGGAAGAATGGCCGTGCCAGCAACTTGATGGTTCCAAGTTCGATCCCCGCTACCGCCATCCTAGTCACTGCCGTTGTGTCCTTTGGCAAGGCACTTAACCCACCTGCTCCCAGTGCTACCTACACTCATTTAAACATAACTTAGGGTTTCACTATGTAAAGTGCTTTGAGTCACTAGAGAAAAAGTGCTATATAAATGTAATTCACTTCACTTCACTCTAAAGGTTAAATTTAGAGCTGCATTAATTAAACAAGCTCTGATCGCCCAGAGTTATTCTTAAATGAAAAAACACACAAATACAATATACAAAACAAACTAAATATCTTTCTGCACAGTATTTACTTATGAAGACTTGACCAAGTTACGTGATGAAGCTGACGCGTGTGGAGTGTTACCGTTGTGTCTGCCGCTTAAAATGTCCGACAGGAAACAACGACTTGAGCACTGGATTAGGGCGGAACATTCATACTTTGTTGTTAAAAGTTCGATTTTCGCAATTTATTAGAATTTTTTTCAGGGTTGAATGTGTACTGTATTTTCCGGACCATAAGGCACACTTAAAATCTTATTTTCCGCTCAAAACTCAACAGTGAGCCTCAGGTTCAAACACTGATGACATCTATTAAAACAGACAAGAAGCAAGGAATCATGCAGAGACAGAGTTCAATTTAGCTCATGAGGAGAACGCATGGCGCTGCACACTTAGTCAGAGTCTCGCCCTACGCTCTAAGGTTCAGCTCCCGCGTCCCTCTTTTCATTCAGAGTTCCACTGAGGCCGCCTCTAAAAGGAGTGGTCACGTATATGTGATTTCGCCTTTTCCCCACTTCGTCTGCGTGTTGTCATCTTAACTTCGTTGAGGTCCTTGAAGTATCTGTCTCGTCTGCATGCTGTCATCTTATCTCCATTGAGGTCCTTGAAGTCCTTGGCTGTTAGCGGGCTAAAACAAAGATAACATCTGTGGCTGAGGCCACCCCTCAGACAAGACGTTTTGTCCTTGCATAAATTAGAAAAAGTCTAACTTGAGCACAATAACTAAAGCAACAGACTTTAAGTATACTAAAGTTTGTGTAATATTACATACATAATTATTCTAACACCTAATGTACTGATTAATTCTGGTTTTGCTTACTGACCTCGAATCCATTTTATTAGGTAGATGGTGAAATGATAAGTGTGACCCGTAGATGGCAGTCAAACACAAGAGATACGTGTAGACTGCAATATGATGGCAGTCACACATAAGAGATACGTGTACACTGCAACATGACGCCAGTAAACAACACCAACATTTTATATGTCCAATTGTAAATATAGAACATTACACACGGCGTTAAAAAATCTATCAAAATCTTTTAGTAAGACTTTGGTAAGCTATGAAGCCGCACCGCTTGATGGATTGTACTGTGCTTCAACATACCAGTATTATTATGGTGTGTGTATAAGGTAAGACATATTTTCTGTTGTTTTGTTTCGCTAAATATAATGAAAAATTAACTTTTTTTACCTTATGGTACCTGCTGATGTGTATTTGGGATCTGCATAAGTCCTGAAAAATTGCGCTTGTCCGCCTTTGTAGTCCGTGCCGAGGCCGTAGTCGATAAGCTTCATATTGTTCTCTATCTTCTTGTTAAGGGACATTCATCCTCCACTGTTGCCATTTCTAATATAAAGTAGTGTTAAGTTCTTAATTATATCTGTCAGTAAACTCGCCATGAAAGCACTAAAACATACCGGTGTAGTGAGTTTGAATTATTCACCCAAGGAACTTGCACATGCTTAGTACCTTGAATTTAATAACGTGCACCCTGACTTAAACAAGTTGAAAAACTTATTCGGGTGTTACAATTTAGTGGGGCCCTGCGATGAGGTGGCGACTTGTCCAGGGTGTACCCCGCCTTCCGCCCAATCGTAGCTGAGATAGGCGCCAGCGCCCCCCGCGACCCCAAAAGGGAATAACCGGTAGAAAATGGATGGATGGACCATTTAGTGGTCAATTGTACGGAATATTTACTGTACTGTGCAATCGACTAATAAAAGTTTCAATCAATCAATCAAGACATCGCAAATTATCGCTAATGAGCATGACAAAGATCTCATCAAAAATCATAAATTTTGCGAGAAATATTTTACACCAAAAAACAATTTTCAAAGTTCAACTTATGATACATACTGGGGATGCAACCGTAAACAAAAGATATATGCAGTATCCATCCATCCATTTTCTACCGCTTATTCCCTTTTTGGGGTTGCGGGGGGCGCTGGCGCCTATCTCAGCTACAATCGGGCGGAAGGCGGGGTACACCCTGGACACGTCGCCACCTCATCCCAGGGCCAAAACAGATAGACGGACAACATTATTTCTTCGAGAATAACCCCCATAAAGAACTTATGCAACTTCCGGTTAATAAAGTTGGATTCAAAGTACACGCTTCTCAAAAATGTAGTAACTGCCCTGACCACATGATGGCGACAAACACACATGTAATAATGTTAATTAAATAACAAGCCATAAGCACAACGCACTTCAACAACAAGAACTTACATATTTTAGTTGTAACAGAACAGGTATACTAACTCGTCGTCTTGAAACTCTCTGAAACTCTTGCAGACCCGGGAAGCCTTGGCAGCCATTCTAAAGGACCTCGACGAGGACGACCACTTTGCTGTCATCCAGTTCGATAGTGACATTATCACCTGGAAGGAGTCTGTCGTGAAAGCAACCAAAGAAAACGTGACGGAGGCCATTGCCTACGTGGAGAAACTGAAAGACAGGGGAGGTCAGAGGAGAGCAAGCCATGTATTTGCTTACGCAGAGTATTAGACGATATAGATTTGATTGACACTCTGCTGCGAACCGATCCAGTGAGAACTGAAGATCCTGGCCAGATGAAGCCATCAGGATCTTCAGCTCTCACTGGATCGGTTCGCAGCCGAGTGTGAAGCGACCGGGATGAGAATCAACACCTGGATTGGCAGACCGGGGAGGTGGTTCCTCTCTTTAAGAAGGAGAACCGGAGGGTGTGTTCCAACTATCATGGGATCACACTCCTCAGCCCTCCTGGTAAGGTGTATTCTGGAGAGGAGGCTACCTTGGATTCAGGAGGAACAGTGTGGTTTTCGTCCTGGTCGTGGAACTGTGGACCAGCTTTATACTCTAGCAGGGTCCTTGAGGGTGCATGGGAGTTTGCCCAACCAGTCTACATGTGCTTTGTGGACTTGGAGAAGGCATTCGACCGTATCTCTCGGGAAGTCCTGTGGGGAGTGCCCAGAGAGTATGGGGTATCGGACTGTCTGATTGTGGCGGTCCGCTCCCTGTATGATCAGTGTCAGAACTTGGTTCGCATTGTAAGTAAGTCGGATACATTTCCAGTGAGGGTTGGACTCCTTCAAGTCTGCCCTTTGTCACAGATTCTGTTCATAACTTTTATGGATAGAATTTCTAGGCGCAGTCAGGGCGTTGAGGGGATCTGGTTTGGTGGGTGCAGGATTAAGGTCTCTGCTTTTTGCAGATGATGTGGTCCTGATGGCTTCACCTGGCCAGGATCTTCAACTCTCACTGCATCGGTTGAGTGTGAAGCAACTGGAATGAAAATCAGCACCTCCAAGTCCAAGTCCATGGTTTTCACCTGGAAAAGGGTGGAGTGTCATCCACGGGTTGGGGAGGAGACCCTGCCCCAAGTGGAGGAGTTCAAGTACCTAGGAGTCTTGTTCACAAGTGAGGGAAGAGTGGATCGTGAGGTCGACAGACGGCGTCTTCAGTAATGCGGACACTGTATCGATCAGTCGTGGTGAAGAAGGAGCTGAGCCGGAAGGCAAAGCTCTCAATTTACCGGTCGATCTACGTTCCCATCCTCACCTATGGTCATGAGCTTTGGGTTATGACCGAAAGGACAAGATCACGGGTACTAGCGGCCGAAATGAGTTTCCTGCGCCGGGTTGCGGGGCTTTCCCTTAGAGATAGGGTGAGAAGCTCTGCCATCCGGGGGGAGCTCAAAGTAAAGCCGCTGCTCCTCCACATGGAGAGGAGCCAGATGAAATGGTTCGGGCATCTGGTCAGGATGCCACCCGCACGCCTCCCTAGAGAGGTGTTTAAGGCACCGGTAGGAGACAACGGGGAAGACCCAGGACACGTTGGTAAGACTATGTCTCCCGGCTGGCCTGGGAACGCCTCGGGATCCCCCGGGAAGAGCTGGACGAAGTGGCTGGGGAGAGGGAAGTCTGGGCTTCCCTGCTTAGGCTGCTGCCCCCACGACCCGACCTGGGATAAGCGGAAGAAGACGGATGGATGGATAGATTAGATGAATTTAATGCCATCTTGTATCTGCTTTCTCTTTGTCTTTCAGCGACTAATATCAATGACGCTCTATTGAAAGCAGTGGCAATGCTGAGGAAGGAAAGACAAAATGAGAGACTTCCTGAGAGAAGTGTGGATATGATTATCCTCTTGACTGATGGCATGCCAAACCACGGTGAGCCCCCATGGCGTTGAATTCAACTATTTTAACGTGGCTAAATAAATATTGGAATGTTGTGAGTGCCTGCTCACACGGATGCTGAACACACACACACAGGCGTGTCCAACCTGCAGACCATCCAGGAGAACGTGCGCTCGGCTATTGAGGGGAAAATGTCTCTGTTCTGTCTGGGATTCGGAAACGATGTGGACTACTCCTTTCTGGATGTGATGAGCAGAGAAAACAAAGGGTTGGCCCGCAGAATCTTTGAGGCCTCGGATGCAGCTCTACAACTCCAAGTACTGTCAAACGAATGAAAGTCCTGTGAAAATATGGTGTACATCAGGCCTGAAATTTAGAGAAAAAAATGTGTCTGGGGGCCAGTATGTCTATTTTTTTAGGATCACTAATACAAAACATCACAATAAAGTCTGATTGAATGCTAAAAACGTTATGATAGACCACCTTAAAAAAACGAAATAGAGTTTTATTTTTTCTATGAACAATAAAACACTGAATATTGACAAAATATGAATGTCACCCCCCCCCCCCTCCACCTTTGATCAACATATTTTACAATCAAGCCAAACACAACAAACACAGCGAAATATGAACTAACTCGGTTTAAAAAACAAAACAAAAACACCTATAATCTGATACATCTGATAAATCACTAAGTTTTAGAACTTTGTTGTAAAAATCTGCCCCTGAAGCCCGCATTTTAGGATGGGCGCTCTGGAAACACTCTGTGGAAACGCTCCCCCACCCACACTGAGCTGCTCTGACTTAGATTACCATAGTAACTAAATTAATTTCCATCAGTCCATCCATCCATCTTCTTCCGCTTATCCGGGGTCGGGTCGCGGGGGCAGCAGCCTAAGCAGGGAAACCCAGACTTCCCTCTCCCCAACCACTTCGTCTAGCTCTTCCCGGGGGATCCCGAGGCGTTCCCAGTCCAGCCGGGAGACATAGTCTTCCCAACGTGTCCTTGGTCTTCCCCATGGCCTCCTACCGGTTGGACGTGCCCTTAAAACCTCCCTAGGGAGGCGTTCGAGTGGCATCCTGACCAGATGCCCGAACCACCTCATCTGGCTCCTCTCGATGTGGAGGAGCAGCGGCTTTACGTTGAGTTCCTACCGGATGGCAGAGCTTCTCACCCTATCTCTAAGGGAGAGCCCCGCCACATGGCGGAGGAAATTCATTTCGGCCGCTTGTACCCGTGATCTTATCCTTTCGCTCATGACCCAAAGCTCATGACCATAGGTGAGGATGGGAACGTAGATCGACCGGTAAATTGAGAGCTTTGCCTTCCGGCTCAGCTCCTTCTTCACCACAACGGATCGATACAACGTCCGCATTACTGAAGACGCCGCACCGATCCGCCTGTCGATCTCACGATCCACTCGTGAACAAGACTCCTAGGTACTTGAACTCCTCCACTTGGGGTAGGGTCTCCTCCCCAACCCGGAAATGGCATTCCACCCTTTTCCGGGCGAGAACCATGGACTCGGACTTGGAGGTGCTGATTCTCATTCCGGTCGCTTCACACTCGGCTGCGAACCAATCCAGTGAGAGCTGAAGATCCCGGTCAGATGAAGCCATCAGGACCACATCATCTGCAAAAAGCAGAGACCTAATCCTGCGGTCACCAAACCGGAACCCCTCAACGCCTTGACTGCGCCTAGAAATTCTGTCCATAAAAGTTAGGAACAGAATCGGTGACAAAGGACAGCCTTGGCCGAGTCCAACCCTCACTGGAAATGTGTTCGACTTACTGCCGGCAATGCGGACCAAGCTCTGACACTGATCGTACAGTGCCAGATTGTAATTTCCATAGTAACTAATTAAATTACCATAGTAACTAGTAGATCATGCAAAAATGCAGATTCAGATTGTTGAAATATTTTGTAGAGTTCAAGACTTATGGTCATTTAAAAACGTCACTGCACATCATAATGGCAGTTACACTTTCCATCTTAAAGATCTAACAACATTTTTTGGGGCTGTGCGGCGGGCCAAATTTGCCCAAGTCTGGTCAACATGAAACGTGCTTAAAGGGGAACATTATCACAATTTCAAAAGGGTTAAAAACAGTAAAAATCAGTTCCCAGTGGCTTTTTTTTTTTCTTCAAAGTTTTTTTCAAAATTTTACACCTCTCGGAATATCCCTAAAAAAAGTTTTAAAGTTCTTGATTTTCGCTATTTGCGATGCGACTGTCCGTTTCCCTGTGACGTCATACAGTGCAGCCAAAACAAACAACATGGCGGTTACTACAGCAAGATATAGACATTAGCTTGGATTCAGACTCGGATTTCAGCGGCTTACGCGATTCAATAGATTACGCATGTATTGAAACAGATGGCCGGAGTATGGAGGCAGATAGCGAAAACGAAATTGAAGAAGAAATTGAAGCTATTGAGCGAATAGCTATTGACGCTATTCGGCCTTAGCATGGGTGTACCTAATGAAGTGGCCCATAGCATGGCTGCCGTATTAGCATCGCCGGTAAAAAGTCCGGACCAAACGATCTGGACTTTCGCATATTGTGACACTGGAGCAACTTAAATCCGTCGATTGGTAAGTGTTTGTTTTGCATTAAATGTGGGTATCTAGTTTCAAATGTACATACAGCTAGCGTGAATAGCATCAATTAGCATAGCATTTAAGCATCGATTAGCTGGCAGTCATGCCGTGACCAAATATGTCTGATTAGCACATAAGTCAACAACATCAACAAAACTCACCTATGTGATTTCGTTGACTTAATCGTTGCAAATGCATCTGCCGGTTATCCATACATCTCTGTGCCATGTCTGTCTTAGCATCGCCGGTCAAAAGTGCAGACACTCTGGCACAATCAATGGGGGTCTGGCGGAAGATTTCTTGCCAGTGGTGCAACTTGAATCCCTCCCTGTTAGTGTTGTTACACCCTCCGACAACACACCGACGAGGCATGATGTTTCCAAGGTTCCAAAAAAAAGTCTAAAAAACGGAAAATAACAGATCTGAGACCCGGTGTTTGTAATGTGAAAATGAAAATGGCGGGTGTGTTACCTCGGTGACGTCACGTTCTGACGTCATCGCTACAAGACCGATAAACAGAAAGGCGTTTAATTTGCCAAAATTCACCCATTTAGAGTTCGGAAATCGGTTAAAAAAATACATGGTCTTTTTTCTGCAACATCAGGGTATATATTGACGCTTACATAGGTTTGGTGATAATGTTCCCCTTTAATGACGGTGTGCAAAATGCTAAATTACTAGACGTGTTGAGGGTGATCTACTAAGACTGCGTGTAAAAGTGGTGCAGACTGCACTATAGTTTATCACTATGGAAACACTCATTTACCTCCACATCTATGGAATGATGTGGTCCAACCTGTGGCTGTCAAAGTGTACCGACATGTCGGAATATGTCCACGTCCTTCTATTATTCAGGTGGGAGGCATGATTTATGATCTCGGATAATGTTTAACGAGCAAGGAAACGAGGGGGCAGCTCATCAGTCGATCATGTCAACTTGGCGCACAAGCTCGTGATCATAGCGTCGCTATGAATAGTTTGTCTGTGTTAGCGCTTATAATAACAATATCACTATCCATCCATCCATTTTCTACCGCTTATTCCCTTTTTGGGGTCGCGGGGGATGCTGGCGCCTATATCAGCTACAATCGGGCGGAAGGCGGGGTACACCCTGGACAAGTCAGATTTTGAGGTGGTTCGGGCATCTGGTCAGGATGCCACCCGAACGCCTCCCTAGGGAGGTGTTTAGGGCACGTCCAACCGGTAGGAGGCCACGGGGAAGACCCAGGACACGTTGGGAACACTATGTCTCCCGGCTGGCCTGGGAACGCCTCGGGATCCCCCGGGAAGAGCTAGACGAAGTGGCTGGGGAGAGGGAAGTCTGGGTTTCCCTGCTCAGGCTGTTGCACCCGCGACCCGACCTCGGATAAGCGGAAGAAGATGGATGGATAGAAGGGTTTTAGGATGTTTTTTTTCTATTGGGTTTTATGGGCGGAATAGAGGACCTCCCATTGGCTCCGTTTCAGAATAATTATATCTAGGTTATCACAAAACTTTGTGTTTGAAATGGGTTCCCAGCGAGCAGACAAAAGCTGTCTTTGATCTTACCAATCAAGAGGCTTGTAAAACTCCACTGTGTAGGATGTTAAGTGACATGAAGGTGTCGGTTTCTTTTATGTATTGTAATCCACAGGAAGATTTTGTCTTGACCTGAGGAAACATGATCTGACCCATCCCTCCAGGCACCTTTTCTTTGAACAGTTTTGTAACTAAAGGCGACAGCTGTTTACAACCACACTTCCTTTAAAAACAGCTGTTGCCATGTAATCGGGGAAAGTCCAAATAAAAGAGGAGGCGTACAATCTTTCGTCAGAGCGTGGTGGGAGACTGTACAAAGAGTACAGCCCAGACGTTTCTCCTCAATTGAACTGAATTTAATTCAGTCTCTGTTCAATTCCTTGCTTCTTTGACTGTTTAATAGATGTAATCAGTGTTTGAGCCAGACACTCCGCTGTAAGCGTACTTTTATTTACGTTTATTTACGAGGTTAGAATGCATTAAACAAAACATCCATTCTCATGTCTTTCATAATGATTGTGAATGATAGGCAAAATTCCTAAAAAAGTGCAGTTCCCTTTTAATGTTTGACTGGACCTCCGGCCCCAAGGTCAAAATGTTTAAAGGAGCCATTTGTATTCATTTGGCCATAAATGGTACTGCAATCACGGTCAGAATTATTTAGTCCCCTCTCCCTCTCCCTGACTGAGGTGTGCCAGGTACGCAGCCCAATCCAGCTCGATCGCCCGGGTTGCTCCAGGGAACGTCAAACTTCCACTGCCTCTTGAGGTGCTGGGACCATAATAGCTGAATAGACAAGCATTTTGTCTATAACAAATTTCTAACCAACCCATTTTACACAGAAATTAGGCTATTTTCCGGAAGAAGTACGTCATGCCTCCGTACTTGCATAGTCGATCAGCTTTGCATAGGCTATTAAGTTTGCATGTGTTTGAACTGGTCAAGCCTAAAATGTTTGATTTGTGTTCCAGGGTTTCTACGATGAAGTGTCCAGCCCACTGCTTCTGGAAGTGAACCTGCGCTATCCTGACAACACGGTAGAGTTCTTGACCAAAAACCACCACAGCCATTTGTTCAACGGCTCAGAGATCGTGGTGGCCGGTCGGTTAGATGACAGCCGACGTCTTGATAACTTCCTTGTGGAGGTGTTTGCTCAGGGGGTGAGTGAATGCCAGCAATATTCTGAAAACCACTCGTCATTGTCATCCATATGTAAAAACAAACCCATAAAAAACCCTTTTCTTTTTCCTGACATTAAAAATGTGTCCTTTCTCTCATTGCACAGCCCAAGGCAGATTTCCAGGTGCATGGAAAGGCCAAAGTGGCAGACTGGAACGCGACCTATCCAGAAGACAAGTACATCTTTGGGGACTTCACAGAGCGTCTGTGGGCTTACCTCACCATCCAGCAGCTACTGGAGAAGAGGTTTTTATTTATTTATTTTTTTCATTTCGAATGCTTCTGTCTGCACCAGTGTTTAGTCAAATCACAAACCTCAAAAAAAAGAACAGAACGCCACCGTTTAAAAGTGTCTATGGATGTTCTCATTCATCCAAGTCGTTGTATTCTCAAAGCTTTCAATCGACCACAACTGGGTTGTTTTGTTTGTGTTTGAAGACGTTTCATCTGTTCATGTTCACAGACTTGGATTGGTCAGATTTTGTCCCAATAATAGTGCCAAAGCCCCAACTATTGACACTCTTAACAGGAGTACTTAGGCAAGGATATCTTCCCCTCATTTTATTGTAAAAAACAATTGTTCGGATGCAAAACACTAAACCTGCTTGGATGAGAGACGAAACATCTTCTAAGACCTGTCTGCGGATGTTCTCGTTCATCCAGGTCATTGTATTCTCAGGGCACTGGACTGTTTGATTGTCTTAGAAAACGTTTCGCCACCTCATCCAAGTAGACGTCATTAGTTCATGCTCACAGACGTGGATTGGTCAGATTTTGTCCAAATTCTACTGCCAAAGCCCCAACTATTGAGACTCTTGACAGGAGTACAAGGAACTCTCCTGAATGAATCAATAAAGTACTATTTATGTATCTATCTATCTTAGGCAAGGATATCTTCCCTTCATTTTGTTGTAAAAGACAACTGTTCTGATGCAAAAAAACAAATATTCTTGGATGAGAGACAAAACGTCTTCTAAGACCTGTCTATGGATGTTCTCATTCATCCAGGTCATTGTATTCTCAGGGCATTCGATCTATTGCGACTGGACTGTTTGATTGTCTTAGAACGTTTCGCCACCTCATCCAAGTAGACGTCATCAGTTCATGCTCACAGACTTGGATTGGTCAGATTTTGTCCGAATACTAGTGCCAAAGCCCCAACTATTGATACTCTTAACAGGAGTACTTAAGCAAGGACATCTTCCCCTCATTTTGTTGTAAAAGACAACTGTTCGGATGCAAAAAAAACAAACCTACTTGGACAAGAGATGAAACGTCTTCTAAGACCTGTCTTTGGATGTTCTCATTCATTCGGGTCATTGTATTCTCAGGGCACTGGAGTATTTGATTGTCTTTCAAAACGTTTCGCCCTCATCCAAGTAGACGTCATCAGTTCATGTTCACAGACTTGGATTGGTCAGATTTTGTCCGAATACTAGTGCCAAAGCCCCAACTATTGATACTCTCAACAGGAGTACTTAGGCAAGGACATCTTCCCCTCATTTTGTTGTAAAAGACAACTGTTCGGATGCAAAAAAAACTAAACCTGCTTGGACAAGAGATGAAACGTCTTCTAAGACCTGTCTTTGGATGTTCTCGTTCATTCAGGTCATTGTATTCTCAGGGCACTGGACTATTTGATTGTCTTACAAAACGTTTCACCCTCATCCAAGTAGACGCATCAGTTCATGTTCACAGACGTGGATTTGTCAGATTTTGTCACAATACTAGTGCCAAAGCCCCAACTATTGATACTCTTAACAGGAGTACTTAGGCAAGGACATCTTCCCCTCATTTTTTTGTAAAGGACAACTGTTCGGATGCAAAAAACAAACATGCTTGGACAAGAGACTAAACGTCTTCTAAAACCTGTCTATGGATGTTCTCATTCATCCAGGTCATTGTATTCTCAGGGCGCTGGACTATTTGATTGTTTTACAAAACGTTTCACCCTCATCCAAGTAGACGTCATCAGTTCATGTTCACAGACTTGGATTGGTCAGATTTTGTCCCAATACCAGAGCCAAAGCCCCAACTATTGATACTCTCAACATGAGTACTTAGGCAAGGACATCTTCCCCTCATTTTGTTGTAAAAGACAACTGTTCGGATGCAAAAAACCAAACCTGCTTGGACAAGAGATGAAACGTCTTCTAAGACCTATCTATGGATGTTCTCATTCATCCAGGTCATTCTATTCTCAGGGCACTGGACTATTTGATTGTCTTACAAAACGTTTCGCCCTCATCCAAGTAGACACATCAATTCATGTTCACAGACTTGGATTGGTCAGATTTTGTCCAAATACTAGTACCAGAGCCCCTACTATTGATACTCTTAGCGGGAATACTTAGGCAAGGATATTTTCCCCCTATTGTGGTGTAAAAGACAACTGTTAGGATGCAAAAAAAACCTGCTTGGATGAGAGACGAAATGTCTTCTAAAACCTGTCTACGGATGTTCTCATTCTTTCAGGCCATTGTATTCTCAGGGCATTCCATCTATTGCAACTGGACTGTTTGATTGGCTTAGAAACGTTTCGCCACCTCATCCAAGTAGACGTCATCAGTTCATGCTCACAGACTTGGATTGGTCAGATTTTGTCCCAATACTAGTGCCAAAGCCCCATCTATTGATACTCTTAGCAGGAATACTTAGGCAGGGATATCTTCCCCCTCATTTTATTGTAAAAAACAATTGTTCGGATGCAAAACACTAAACCTGCTTGGATGAGAGATGAAACGTCTTCTAAGACCTGTCTGCGGATGTTCTCATTCATCCAGGCCATTGTAATCTTAGGGTACTGGACTGTTTGATTATCTTAGGAAACATTTCGCCACCTCAACCAAGTAGACGTCATCAGTTCATGCTCCTTGGATTGGTCAGATTTTGTCCCAATACTAGTCCCAAAGCCCCAACTATTGATACTCTTAACAGGATATCTTCCCCACATTTTGTTGTAAAAGACAACTGTTTGGATGCAAAAAAACCAAACCTGCTTGGATGAGAGACGAAACGTCTTCTAAGACCTGTCTAGGATTTTCTCATTCATCCAGGTCATTGTATTTTCAGGGCACTGGACTGTTTGATTGTCTTAGAAAATGTTTCTTCCTCATCCAAGTAGACGTCATCAGCTCATGCTAAAAGATTTAGGTCAGATCTAGTCTAGTAGCTGGTGCCAAAACTGTCTTCCAAGACAAACTGTATAGTCCAGTTCGATATGTTTTACAGAGTTTTTAAAAAGCAATTTCAAGCAACTACTGTAACTTTTCTTTCAGTCACATTGGTAGTCAAGAGGAGAAGGACAGAATCACAGCTGAGGCCCTGAACATGTCGCTGCGCTACAACTTTGTTACCCCTCTCACCTCCTTGGTGGTCATTAAGCCTGAAACTGAGGACGGACAAGACAGCCCGCTCATCGCCGATAAACTGACTGAAGGTAAAATGCATATTGGACGTTTGAAAAAAATGTAATATCTTATCTCACTCGAGCATAATCATTATTACTGTATGATAATCAAACATTGTTTGTCAATGTGTGTGTGTGTGTGTGTGTGTGTGTGTGTGTGTGTGTGTGTGTGGGTGTGGGTGTGGGTGTGTGTGTGTGTGTGTGTGTGTGTGTGTGTGTGTGTGTGTGTGTGTGTGTGTGTGTGTGTGTGTGTGTGTGTGTGTGTGTGTGTGTGTGTGTGTGTGTGTGTGTGTTCTGGCAATACTGACTTAATGGGGACATGGCTCTGTTTACACAGTCACCTTTAGGGGACTTCTGACGGTGTGGGAACATGAAAACAGGTCCCCTAAAGGGAAAACTTTTTAAATGATAGTCAGATTCATTCTGAAGATGCCTAAGTGATGTTTAACCTTCCTCTTGTGTTAGCTTTCTGTTACCATCTCTTATGTTAACGGGTCGGTTTTG
>NC_084626.1:1561355-1566355 GCF_033978795.1 Nerophis ophidion | reverse complement strand
TTGTCTTGGTGAAATAAGCAGGGGCGTCCATGATAACGTTGCTTGGATGACAACATATGTTGCTCCAAAACCTGTATGTACCTTTCAACATTAATGGTGCCTTCACAGATGTGTAAGTTACCCAGGCCTTGGGCACTTATACACCCCCATACCATCACAGGTGCTGGCTTTTGAACATTTGCGCCTATAACAATCCGGATGGTTATTTTCCTCTTTGTTCCGGAGGACACCACGTCCACACTTTCCAAATATAATTTGAAATGTGGACTCGTTAGACCACAGAACACTGTTCCACTTTGCCTCAGTCCATCTTAGATGAGCTCGGGCACAGCAAAGCCAGCGGCGTTCCTTGGTGTTTTTGAGAAATCCGTTTTGCTTTGCATAGTAGAGCTTTAACTTGCACTTACAGATGTAGCGACCAACTGTAGTTACTGAAAGTGGTTTTATGAAGTGTTCCTGACCCCATATGGTGATATCCTTTACACACTGATGTCGGTTTTTGATACAGTACCGCCTGAGGGATCAAAGGTCCGTAATATTATTGCTTACGTGCAGTGATTCCTCCAGATTCTCTGTACTTTTTGATGATTTTACGGACCGTAGATGGTAAAATCCCTAAATTCCTTGCAATAGCTCGTTGAGAAATGTTGTTCTAAAACTGTTCTATAATTTGCTTACAAATTGGTGACCCTCGCCCCATCCTTGTTTGTGAATTACTTAGCATTTCATGGAAGCTGCTTTTATACCCAATCATGGCACCCACCTGTTCCCAATTAGCCTGCACACCTGTGGGATGTTCCAAATAAGTGTTTGATGAGCATTCCTCAATTTTATCAGTATTTATTGCCACCTTTCCCAACTTCTTTGTCACGTGTTGCTTGCATCAAATTCTAAAGTTAATGATTATTTGGAAAAAAAAAACAAGTTTATCAGTTTGAACATCAAATATGTTGTATTTGTAGCATATTCAACTGAATATGGGTTGAAAATTATTTGCAAATCATTGTGTTGCGTTTATATTTACATCTAACACAATTTCCCAACTCATATGGAAACGGGGTTTGTAAATAAAAACAGAATACAATGATTTGCAAATCCTTTTTAACTTATATTCAATTAAATAGACTGCAAAAGCAAAATACTTAATGTTCCAACTGAGAAACTGTGTTATTTTTTGCAAATAGTAGCTCATTTGAAATTTGATGCCTGCAACATGTTTCAAAAAAGCTGGCACAAGTGGCAAAACAGACTGAGAAAGTGGAGTAATGCTCGTCAAATACTTATTTGGAACATCCCACAGGTGAACAGGCTATTCATGATTGGGTATAAAAGCAGCTTCCATGAAATGCTCAGTCATTCACAAACAAGGATGGGGCGAGGGTCACCACTTTGTGAACTAATGTTTGAGCAAATTAAGAACAATATTTCTCAACAAGCCATATACTGTAGTCTAGACCTGCCGTTTATCAACAACACCCAGAAAAAATGGTGCTTATGAAAACGAAGGTGCCCCTGCATGTGTATTAAACTTCTGTTTTGTTTCATTTTTGCATGTATATAAAACTTCTGTTCTGTTTCATTTTGCTTTTCCATCCAGTATGAACCTCCAGTTGAAAAAGAACTGCAGCCTGACAGTCACACTGAGACATTCCGTTAAATTCATGGTCATCCGACACACAAAGGTGTGGAAGAGACGTCATGATCAACAGCACTATTTGGGTTTTTACACCCTGGAGAACCGCCATTTGTCCCACTCAGTCCATGGACTGCTAGGTAGGGACCACAGTAAAAGAACAGATGTTTTTTATGTACATGTATTCAGAATCATAAGAATCCTGCAGTGGCCATCAGGTGCAAACGTCCAAAACACACCAGGCCGCCAAAACTCATACATCATCAAATACGTAGCTTTATTTTTATTTTTTTTAATGTTTAAAGTGTAATGAGTACAGAGAATGTACTTTTTCAGTTTGGGCACCCTGTTCATGTATTTGACTTCAGCACCCCTATAATCACTAGTAGGGCTTAATTCCTTGTAGAGTGCTGACAATAAAGGGCCAAATGAGACAAAATTAAATACATAAATATAAGAACAATTACCCAAGAGTGTTATTAATTAGGTAGATCATCAAATAAATAATCAAACCATTAATTTGAAAATATTAATTCAATCATGGAATAAGTAATGAAATCCATCCATCCATCCATTTTCTACCGCTTATTCCCTTTCGGGGTTGCGGGGGGGCGCTGGCGCCTATCTCAGCTACAATCGGGCAGAAGGCGGGGTACACCCTGGACAAGTCGCCACCTCATCGCAGGGCCAACACAGATAGACAGACAACATTCACACTCACATTCACACACTAGGGCCAATTTAGTGTTGCCAATCAACCTATCCCCAGGTGCATGTGTTTGGAAGTGGGAGGAAGCCGGAGTACCCGGAGGGAACCCACGCATTCACGGGGAGAACATGCAAATTCCACACAGAAAGATCCCGAGCCTGGATTTGAACCCAGGACTGCAGGACCTTTGTATTGTGAGGCAGACGCACTAACCCCTCTGCCACCGTGAAGCCAATGAAATAATGTAATGTAATTATTAAAATTATTAAATGCAATTTTACCCAAAATACAGTACAGGCCAAAAGTTTGGACCCACTTTCTCCCCATTCAATGTGTTTTATTTATTTTAATATTAATAATAATAGATTTTATTTGTAAAAAAAGCACTTTACATTGAGTAAACAACCTCAAAGTGCCACAGTGTATTAACAATAATAATAATAATAATAATAAAATGATAATAAAAATAAATACAATACAAAAACTAGAACAGCCTAAAAGCTAGAACTAGTATGCATATCTATAAAAAAGTGTTTTTTAAAAAGAAGGGTTTTTAAGCCTTTTTTAAAAGTATTCACAGTCTGGGGTGCCCTCAGGTGGTCAGGGAGAGCGTTCCACAGACTGAGAGCAGCGGAGCAGAAAGCCCGGTCTCCCATAGTTTGTAGCTTTGTCCTGTTTGGAGCGGAGGTGTCGTGTGGAGGATTCGGGGGTGAGCAGTTCTTTGAGGTAGAGGGGGGCATTTCCATGAGTGTGCAAAAAAGTACATTTTGATTACAGTGTTTTACTGCAAAAAAAAAACTGCAGCTACAGTTGCACTCAAAAATATTCAACTCCTAGTGTAAATGATTGGTATTTCCAAAAATGTACAAACTTTTAACAGCAACTTTCAATTGGGTAAAAGGACAAAATATTTGTGTGTTATTTGAGCAATCTAATTACCGTATTTTTCGGACTATAAGGCGCACTTAAAATCCTTTCATTTTCTTAAAACTCGACGCTGCGCCTAATGTATGGAATCATTTTGGTTGTGCCTACCGACCTCGAAGCTGTTTTATTTTTGACAGGGTGAAATGATAAGTGTGACCAATAGATGGCAGTCACACATAAGAGATACGTGTCGACTGACTCAAGTACACAACACCAAAATGTTACATGTTCCATTGAAAATATCGAACATTACACACGGCTCTCCAAAATGTATCAAAATGTTTTAGTATGACTTTGGTAAGCTATGAATCTGCACGGCTTAATGGATTGTACTGTGTTTCAACATAGGAGTATTATTATGGTGTGCTTATAAGGTAAGACCTATTATCTGGTGTTTTGTTTCGCAATATTATGCAAAAGCAACTTTTCTAATCTTCTGGTACCTGCTGATGTGTATTTGGGATCTGCATAAGTCCTGAAAAATTGCAGGTGTCCGCCTTTGGAGTCCGTGCCAGCGCCGTAGTCGATAAAATTCTTTTTTTTCTCTATCTTCTTGTTATGGGACATTTATCCTCTGCTGTTCCATCCATCCATCCATTTTCTACCGTTTATTCCCTTTCGGGGTCGCGGGGGGCGCTGGCGCCTATCTCAGCTACAATCGGGCGGAAGGCAGGGTACACCCTGGACAAGTCGCCACCTCATCGCAGTCCTCTGCTGTTGCAATTTTTAAAATAAAGAGGTTTATTGGCCCTAGTGTGTGAATGTTGTCTGTCTATCTGTGTTGGTCCAGCGATGAGGTGGCGACTTGTCCAGGGTGTACCCCGCCATCCGCCCGATTGTAGCTGAGAAAGGCGCCAGCGCCCCCCGCGACCCCAAAAGGGAATAAGCGGTAGAAATGGATGGATGGATGGGTTTTAAAGTTCTTACTTACAGTATATCTGTCAGTAAACTCGCCATGAAAGCGCTAAAACATACCGGTGTTGTGATTTTTCATTATTCACCCAAGGAACTTTATTTATTAGAAAGTTACGGTCGAACTTTTTTTCACGGCACACGTTGTTGTTTCCGGATGAGGATATGCTGCTCTGTTATAGATTTTTAGAAAAGTCTGAATTCGCCCTATAATCTGGTTCGTTTTTTTTTTATGAAATAAAACCTGACTTAGTGTCATGTCTGTGTGATCATGTTTTGTTTTTTGGACACTCAGTTCCTGTTTTTGCACTTCCTTGTTTGTTTTGTTACAATGACTACCCATTAGTTTTCACCTGTCCTCATGTCACGCACCTGTCTCACGTTTTTTACTCGCACACCTGTTTTCACTGATCATGTCAATGCTATTTAAGCCAGTCTGTTTCTGTTGTTCGTCCTGGCAACATCACCTTCTAGCACCATCTATCCCCCTCGATACCTTTACCCACGTCATGCCATGCTGCCTCCACTCTGCTTCATGTCATGTTTACAGTTCCATGCCAAGTTTTTGTTTATTGTTCATAGTTTCTGCCTTTGTGCAAGTTTTGTTTCCTTAGTCAGTTTTGTACATCCGCCCTTGTGCGCGCCTTTTGTTTGCCTTTTTTGTAGTTAAAATAAAAGATGTCATTACCTTCACGCCGTGTCCACTCCATTCGCTTTGCACCTCGGGAAAACAATCCACGCCCAAGTCCAAGTCTTGACCAGTGCACTTTATAATCCGGTGCGCCCTATGGTCCGGAAAATACGGTAGTTGTTGTCTAG